>NW_013952561.1:742687-756731 GCF_001266775.1 Austrofundulus limnaeus | reverse complement strand
ATGTGCGCATTTTTATGCATTTGGTGCGCATTTAGAGAGCGTTTCGTGACCAGGAAGTGCATGACTGTACCGTGAAACCTGTTTTTCCCAATTCCTCAAACACACCATATTCCAGAAAAAAACAATCAAAACAGTTTGTCGGTAAGCTAGTGGAGAGAAGCTTCTGAACAGGCTTTGGAGACAGACTGAAGATGGATACATCCCAGTATGTCTACTATCAGGAAAGTTGTGATTATTCTGTTATCAACTACTTCTGGCAATGTACATGCTGTCTGGAGACGTAGACAAAGAAATGAGATTCTCTTCAATTTACGGGAATAACAGGACACCGACGGCGGGAGGAGGGTCCTGCTGCAGCCGAGCCGGACCCTGCACTGTCCGGAACAGCTGATCAACCTTGTCAGGTACCCCTCCATGTAAGAACTTTTTTGTGTGATTGCTCTGAAGTTCATGGGAGTGTTTGTGCTGAAAGCGCTCACACGCTGTATTTTGCTCCAATTACTTGCTTTAAAATATAAATAAACAAATACGTACAAAATAACCCACTCGCTTCATGAGCCAACTGTACCAGGAAGCACTTTATAAATAGAGTCAAACCATTAGAAACTCATAAAAGGGGATAAAATAGACATTTTAAAAGGTGAAATGTGAATGATGAAAACTTAGGAGCTTAATTTGAGACCAGTTTGACAATGAATAATGTCGGGTGATGAGTCTGACTTTTTTTTTCACATTGGACTCCACCGGGAAGAAATTCCGTGCATACTGCCTGCTTAAATGTTTGCTACGTCAAAACTTATTCGGCAAAAATGTGTTTCTATCTCTACTTTTGTGCATAAACTCTTACAGGATGGGGGAAATTGGTCTTGGCGGAGGTTTGCACTCTCCGAGTGCTTCTAGTGTTTATCTTTTTTGTATAAATGCACTTACCCTTCAATTGAGATGTTGAAATATGGTATTTAGTTTTTGAAYATTATAAACATGTTAATGCTATTTACAACCCCATTTTACACTCTGACATTTTTTATTGTCACCTCTTACGGTGGATCAAAGAAATGAACCAACCGAAGAACACCTTGATGCAGTTYCTTTAGAAGGAGACAAGGTTGAACTTAGCTTGACTTTTTATTGTCTTTATCCCAGGTGTGACAAATCAACAAGTCAAGGGCAGCCAGCTCCCCACATCCAACAGGAGGCCTGGTCAGCAAGCAAAAAAGAAGTGTGGCAGAACAGCTCAGCAAGTGGGCTCGCTCAACACCTGCAAGAGAGAACAAAACTCCAGCAAGCTTGTGAGGAACAGAWGGCCCTGACTTTCACACTATGCTGAAAATATAGCACTTTGTGTGTTTGATCAGTCAAAAAAAACGCTCTCTCTGTACTGCTGCTGATGTTCAAAAACGCCACATGACACCTTTAAAAGACATGTCAAACTGTTTGAGTGGCAGAAGATTCCTGCTGGTTTTTATTCCTCTAGATTCTTGTATCYTAAATTAGAATGATCATACTCCCACTGTGTTTAATACCAGAGAGTTGATAGTGCCTCAGGAAGATGTTTTCCTTTAAAATTATATATATATTTCCGTTTTGTAAAATTCTTGTGTTTTATTTCATATCTAAGGGGAAAGGATGAATGTTTAATAAAACATATTGGATTTCAAACCATCCTGCAGCTGCTTTCAACAAATTCCTTGTTTTCCAATTAAATACCACACCATCACTGCTGCTGGATGCCTCTACTTAAATTCTGGGTCACAAAAGGTGAAAAAAAWTGTTTTGTAAAATGTCTAAAGGAAATTCTAACAACTTTTCATAGCAATTATGAATAAAAACCTAGTATCCCTTGRAAGAAAATATGCTGCCAGAATATAAGCCTTTTCAGAAGAAACAAGATATTTTTTTACAAGGGACGTATTTTTATCTTCTATTAGTCAATTGTTAAATGATCTRGGTTAAGAACTACACAATTTGTCAATTTGGAGAGAAACTATACTAAACATTTCGTCAGATTAAAAATGAATAATTTTACTAACCTAAAACTGGTTGTTTAATTTTTCTGCAGATTAGAAGAGATCATAATTTCTTCAGGCCGATTTAACAACCGAACTGCTTTACGGACCAAACTGTGATTCCTTGAGGGAGGTAAAGCTTGAGATTCTTACCAGGTGCTGGAGAGACCCAGTTGTCTCATTTGGAGTAAAGGCTCAGTGGGGACCCGTATGGCTTAGGGTACAGACCAACTGTCCAGGGGGGTCATCACTTAGAGGTGAGGCAAGGAGAGAGTTCTGGAACGAATAGCATAGCTTCCCATAACACTGTGTGTTAAGCTGGCTTCAGCTAAGCACTGTTTTCCACACCCCAGCAGGGTAATAGCTTTTTGAAGCATAAAACTAAACAAAGTACATTTATTTTCTTACTTTGGCTAGCGAACCATTCTGAGACGTCTTGTYAGCTTCAAGATGACAGCTGGACTCAGTTTCTCTGTAAACTCATTGCCTGTGCAATGTGACCTGGCTAGACAACAMAAAAGATATTTACCTCTCAGGGTCAGGTGCCAAGACTCGGAACATGTCTCTTGGAAAAATATTTTTGTCTTTTATCGATCCAGCAGCACCAGCACATCAGTTCTCCTGCTTCAAACAAAAGAGAAGCATCTTCATCCTATGTGATTCAAATGACAATTTAATATTCAGATTCAACTAGTGTGATCAATACATTTGAGTTATACCTTTAAAAAATAAAAAAAACATGTTATAAATGGAATGATTTATTTATTTTATTTTTTAAATATAGTTAACCACAAAAGAATAAACAAACTAGTAGACTGTAGCTTGATTTCCTGTCAAGGAAAGACAAAAACTCCGTCAAAGGTTTGACTCTAAGAAAGCTTTAAAAGAACATAGTTCACTTCACTTAGGAGATATGACCTGTATGGTCAGGTCATGCTACATTCTTATGTTGAGAAATAAGAAGTAAACCTGTTTCAGTGAAACCTAAAGAATTATGTTATGCACAGCCTCATGGGACATGCTGAGATCTTGCGAAATCTGTTAGCTCTCAGTAGCTATGTTTACATGGACACAAGTAATCTGATTAAACAGTCATTTGGAATAAAAATGTGTCATATAAATGCCCCAATCAGATTATTATGATCCGATTCAGCCTGATCCAAGTTAATTTGTAATCCTAATTAGAGGGGTGGTTTATGCCGATTGATAATCCGAACGAGATGCCTGTAAACACTTAGGCTGTGTCTCAATTCATGGGTTGCAACTGACGTAAACCAACATTGGCCACAGTCTACGTGGGCCGTAGGCTGCTTGTGTTGGCCGCATAAACAGCAGTGAAATGAGACGGTCTAGTCTACAGAAGACCTATGTTTGCATGACCACGCACTGCCTTGTTACTATAGTGATATGTTTTAAATCATTACCTCTGCCAACATCACTTGTACCTCAACCAGGGAGTGTAGTAACATCCCCACCATTTTGAGTCCATTCTGGGCGCTCAGAAGATGTTTGTTAATGTTCATTACGGAAATAGAGCTTCCTCTTCTGATTTATTTTAGGGAAAGTTGACAACTCTGCACATGTCAGTACTTCTATTCTGAATAAAAACCTGGTGCATGTACAGTAAGTGATTGTCATGATTAGATTGTGCCCATGTAAACAACACATTTAGATTATTTAATTCAAATACATCTCAATACAATCAAAGAATTTTGCGCATGTAAACATAACTATTGTAATTTGGGAAAACTCTCAGCTACTCTTATTATGCAGCAAAGGACTTACTCAGAAAATCAGAAGCGCTTCACTGCCAGCTCTCGGTTTCAAAGGGTCCAAACTGTTTCAAGCACCGATAAGTCTTACCTAAACAGGGATGAGAGAATTRTTTAAGCTGGTTGTGAGGAGAATTCATCCAGACTCTAACCACATACTTCCAAAAGCTACGCCCTGCTTCATTCAAGACGTTGGTCTGTTTGAGTGGCCTGAAGTAGATTACCGTTCGAACCCTCTCAATAACTGCAGTTTTCTTCTCTTAGTAACAAAGGCTCTTGTTAAAATCTTTAATATATTTTAGTGGTCGTGGGCCCCTAGAACATTGTTTTAATAATTTTGTACTATGTGCAACCAACAACCATACAAGTTCTAGAAACATCGCATTTGCTTTTTTAACACTATGTAAGAATCACATTATAGAGAAATCCAGTGAAATTGAATGTCCACGACTTGTTGGGGTTTTCAGTTGCTCTTTTAATGAATTTTGGCAAAGCAGTAGCATTCCGACTTCACGAGGAAGCAGCAATAATGATGGTCAAGCCATTAAAAACTCATAGAAGGGGATAAAACAGACGTTTTACATGGTGGAATCTGACTGATGAAAACTTTGGAGCTTAATCCAGGTCCAGTTTGTGGATGATTTACGTCGGGAGACGAGACTCTGACTCTTTTTTTTTTCGCATTGGACTCCACCGGGAACAAATACCACTGCCTTCTTAAATGTTTGCTATGTCAGAACTTATTCGGCAAATGTGTCTCCATCTCGTACATTAACTCTATTGTAAAATGGGGGAAACTGGCCTTGGTGGTGGTGCACTTCCCATGTGCTTCTAGTTTAGCTTTAATATTTGGATGAGGACTGAGTATGTAGGATCTTACATAGCTTACTAGCTGACATGTCCTGGGTCATGTGGTTCCAGATTTTATTCACAAAAAATCTTCAAATAATCAGTCAGATATATCTGATTGATATTTCTATATTTTTGTCACCTTTCCCAAGCTAAGATGCAGGCTAACACCTGAATTCGAGCGATGGGACAAGCTGAATTTGACGGGAAAAAGTGCAACCATGGACTTCACATCTGCTTCAAGCATATTATCAGAGGTAAAAGACCAACACTGAACCACTCGGATCCTATCCCTGCACTTTCTGTTGATAAACAGACAGTAAAMCTCATATTGTTTTTACTCTAACCTACTGCTAGCTTTACTAGTAGCATCTATGCTGGTCTCATGGCAGCGCACTTCTCAGCAAGTCACACAGTTGGTGATAATATACAGGGGTTAGACAATGAAAGTGAAACACCTGGTTTTAGACCATAATGTCCCTTTCAAACAGCTTCCTCTTGCATCCACAGTTAATCTTGTTGGATGTGGTTGGTCCTTCTTGGTGGTATGCTGACATTACCCTGGATACTGTGGCTCTTGATACATCACAAAGACTTGCAGTCTTGGTCACAGATGCACCAGTAAGACGTGCACCAACAATTTGTCCTCTTTTGAACTCTGGTATATCACCCATAATATTGTGTGAATTGCAATATTTTGAGCAAAACTGTGCTCTTATCCTACTAATTGAACCTTCACACTCTGCTCTTACTGGTGCAATGTGCAATTAATGAAGTTTGGCTACCAGGCTGGTCTAATTTAGCCATGAAACCTCCCACACTAAAATGACTGGTGTTTCAGTTTCAATGTCTARCCCCTGTATTTCCACAAAATCTAAACATCACCATTACTGTACGTAAGTTTCTTTAAATGATGCATGTGGCTTGTGACAGCATTTCAGTAAAGATTCTAATGTGAGCTCAAAATGATTGGACCTGCTCTGTGTTCAGCACCAGGGACAGCACATTGAACACATCAAATAGTCAGCCTGCCAGGCAACTTTCTCAGTTCTTATTACAACTTTCTGTGTTGACAACTTTTGAACCACAGGATATATTGGAAATCTGATTGTGGCAATCAAATTCCAGTCTTCCTTTGTATGCTAAGTGACCACCTTCCCATTGGAAAAACTTGCCCTTGATCCAATGTGGCATCTTTCAAGATGACGGCCATGTTGTGGATACAGCCCAAAAGATAGGCCCCCACACTCTTTACTTTCTGGAGTATTCAGATGTTTCATTTTCCCCTTTCGATTCTGAAATAAAATTGTGTCCTGAGGCTTTTAACTCACCCTGTGTATTCAGTGATTACTTTCTGGGGTTTCATTAAAATTCATCCAGGGGCTTATGAGATATTCTACTAACATGCAGACAAACAGACAGGCACAAGGACCCAAAGGTAAAAACAATATTGCCTGCCACTGAAAGGCAGGGTGATAACTAGGTAAAGTTAAGTTACAAGCTGAGAAAGGTGGCTTCAGGTTGATCTACACAAAAATAGTCATCAATAGAATAATGTATGATGTTTGGTTAAATTATTTTTCACATTGTTACTTCTGGTATGCTAAGGTAGAAGCTCACATACCAGATGATTATTTACACACTGCCCCTAAATGAACACTGAATCACACAAATTGATTTCTCAGCATTTACTTTTACAACCAGAAGACACCAGGATAAGATGACCCTTTATTGTGACTTAAGCATATTTATTCCCCCGACGTGCCTGTGGTAATGCATTCTTGACAGAGAATCATTTAATAATTGCTCTAAGATAAGTTGTAGTCACACCTCTAATGGAAAACGTGCACTGTTTACTGTTATTACTATTTGTCAGTGTTGATTAGAAAGTAGKGAGCTCCTCCCCTGAAGGGAGGCAGAGGTGGAGCAGAGAACAAGATTCAGACTGAGGGCTATAATGGACAATGCCAGTCACCCTCTCCACGCTGACTTCACAAAAAAGACGAGTGTATTCACAGATCAGCTTCACTGAGAGACCTAAAAATCTTCTGTGCCCTGGGCCTTCAGGCTGCACAAGTCTTCAATTGGGAGAGTTGGGCCCAGGAGGGAGGAGGATTCCGTTGGCACCTGAGGGTGTATGGGGCCAAACATTAAATGTGCAACTTAGTTTGTTACCATTGCTAACTTTTATCTTTTATATCTATTCTTTCATTTATTTTTTAGATGAAATAACTACTTCTTTTTACTTATGAAGGGGTTGTCTTTTATTGTACCTTTAATTGGCCTTATTGAAATATGCAAATGAAAACAGTCAGCAATTACTGTGTTTCTTTAGGAAAGTATTATCATATAGTATTGTATCACATCGTATTTGCAAAAAGTAAAAGAAAAAAAAAGCCTCTAGTACATCTCAAGCATTACAGGACAGAGATGACCTGTTTCAGTACTATGGTTCACCATTTTAGGCCTGATGTTGACCAAACTGGACTTGACTGAACCTTTATGTGAACACAAAATGGAAAACTAAACTTGTAAGATATTTGATCTGGTTGGCTTTGTTATAATTTATTGTATGTTTGCACTAAATAGTGAGTTTGTGCTCCTAAAATAACAGTTGCTTCCAGCTAAGTGATGCTCATGGTTGTTGGTACCATTTAATTTCCACCATTTAGCTAAACATAATAGTAGTGAGTCAAACAAATACCATATACTTGATTAGTTAAAACTACCTAGGGTTGGCTCAGTTTGACCAGTCTTTTCTGCCCTGCGATGGACTTTTGTTCAGTCCAGGGTGTACAGATGATGAATGAATTGATTGATATGTGGATATATTATTATTTTGTTTAAAAAACATTTTGAAACATGCAAAAATGTGGAAAATAATACAATTTTTCTAAAAGGTTTGAAAATACAGATTTTATAAAAAAGTAAGGCTTTTTAATGTATCTTTGTAAAACTAGTCTATTTAAATCAAACATAACATCTTTAAAGGCTTAAACTTTACAAACTATAAACAGGAACTACATTTTGCTACCTAAATATTTGAAGACTATCCTGTTATTGAATACAGCACCACTGCAACCTACACTGCAGGGTATACTTCACTGACCTGTTTGAGAGGCCAAACAGTGAGCTAACAGCTGCCAGCTGGGAACAGATTAAAAAAGCCAAAGTAATGATTTAGTGTTTATATTTGTTTAACCTGCACACACTGCAGAGCCAACAGGCAGTCGATGCAGAAAGCAGGCAGTGGTGATAAGAGTTAATATTGCTTCCTCTAACTTTGCATTCTGAGTGTTATGGTTTCAACTCGGATAATATCAGACTATCTTTTTGACATACAGCCAAATTCYATGTATTGTTATGTTTTCCCAGAGACTGCATATTTATATGTTCCCTTTCACTTTCACTGTTTTTTCCAAGCTGTATTTTTTGTTTATTAGGTTTCACTTTATTGTAATAGGGTACTGTTAATTGACTGATTTTTAAAGCACTCTGGCAGCATTGTAAAAAGCTGCCAGTGCTTCGAGCGAATCATTAACCTCATCATCATAGGACGTGGTGTGCATGCTACCGAATTGTGATGCAAGACATATTGTTTTATAAAACACACTCACCCATTATAAAACTGGTAAATTTGCACCAGACATTCTAATAAAATTTAACGATTGTCTTATTTATATGGTACAAAAAATTCAGTGGAGTGAGCCTCGTTGAGCAGGGCTGACGTCCCGTCTTTGTGAAGTTTATCAGCTGAGAGGATATTTAAGGAGATATAAATGTTTTGCTTGTTTAGCCCATTTACTGCAAGTCAGATACAATTTACATAATGCTGACCCCTTTCCACAACAATCCATGGTGTATAGATTTGGAGTTGTTCATAGGACGTCTTCAAGACCTGCAGGTTGCATTGCATTTGCACTTAGTGAGGTTAAAGGTTGGAACTTGTGTCAAATGTAAAATCTGTTTTAGTTTGAATACATATTTTTCCACATTTTTATTACTTGGCAGCAAGTAATAGAGATGCTTAAAAACGGGTAATTATGCTTTTATTATGCCTGTGTCTGTCTGTACGTGTTCATCTTTTTAAAATTCAACTCAATTCATTTATATTGCGCCAAGTCACAGCAAATGTTGTCTCATGGCACTGTACAAAAACACACACTCTAAGAAAGTCAGTGTTGAATTTTCACTTTGTCACAGTCGACCATCATGAATGCCACCATATTGGCAACAGTGGAAAGGAAAAACTTCCTTTTAACATGGAGTTACCTTCAGCAGAACCAAATTCAGAACAGGCAGCCATCTGACTTGGGTATGAGAGGAAATGGAAGAGACACAGACAAACACAGAAYGACTGGTCCAGGTGTATTTTCTTCTTGAAGAAAGACAAAGAAAACGCATAGAAGTAAAACAAACGTAAAGGAGAGTGACTAAGGACAGCAGCAGAGTGAGGAAATGTGGTCAGTTTGTCCCCCAGCAGTCTAAACCTGTAGCAGCACAACTCAGGAATAACTCAGGAAACTTAAGCCTAACTATAGGATTTATCAAAAAGGAAAGTCTTCAGTCTAATCTTAAAAGTAGACAGAGTGTCAGCCTCACGGACAGAAACTGAAAGTTGGTTCCACAAGAGAGGAGCTTGATAACTGAAAGCTCTGCCTCCCATTCTACTTTTAGAAACTCCAGGAACCACAAGAAGAAGTGAGATTTTCAGTTATGTAGTTCTGCAAAAAACATTACCTTTTGGAATCTGCTTCATTTAAGATGTCACAGGAAATAGACATTAGCAAATACAATAAGGCTGTAACTTTGTTAATTTTACATTTATTGAGATTATATTTGGTGTAGTAGTAGCCAGAGAGTTATCCTCACRTGTACTCTGAGTGCCACACATTGCACAATATTTCATGTAAAACTAGAATTAACTGTTAAAACCAATAATTTTCTGTAAATGAGCAAAATATCTCATCTGTCAGATTACAGAGTACTTACTGTTTGTCAAAAATGTAATTCCAGTTTGATGTGTCTGTATTGAAGCAAATGAAAGATTCTAAATTTATTTTGAGAAAATTTGTTTATTTAAAAATTGTTTTTTAGTTCATAGTTATTGAACAAAGCTGTTTTCTGCAGTCCACGACCACGAACGCTGCAAAAGAAAAAAACCAAAGCATCTTGAAGTCTTTGATATTCCATCGCTGAGTGAAAACACCTTTAAGCCTTCTTCACAGCAGGCGATCGGTGAGGAGGCACTTTCTGCTCAGCCGTCTTTATTCTGAAAATATATGAAGCAACCCCTAACTGCATTAAAAAKGCCACAAGCCAAATGCTAAATCCTTTTCAAAACTATTTTTCACAAAGAAAAATAGCCCTTCCTGAGCTTATTTTTAATATCCAGGAACATTTAGAACTTACCTACAGATAGTTTTTCATTTTAAATGAGTAAAGTGCAYCATTAACACAAACTTGACTTGTTTAGGATCAGCAATCTATTCCATACTTTTCTTTTGTAGTGCTGCCAACATAAAACCATCCAGAGGCACATCCCCCGTGGTAAACAACAAAAGAGGCAATGCAGTTAATGATCCATTGATCACATTCATCTTGCTGGTAAAGATTTTGGCCTGTTTAATAATTCTAGTAGCACAGATCAGAGTGCTGATCTTGCACTATGGTAGCATTCTGTGTGCACCATTATCTCAAACCCATTTACCCGTTTTTTAACTTCTGAGAAACCTTGCATGCATAATAGAATGACATCACATTTGTCAAACAGTAGAACAAACTACAATTTTTTTTACTTCCAAAGACATGATTTAAACTGTAGTTGTTTATTAGTATTTTTAATGTTTAAGAACATGTGTTTGCTTGCTATAATTTAACGAATAAGAACTCATTATGCTAAAAACTGTCTCATATTTGGCTAAGATGACCTTTGGAACACCACAGGGGTCTGTCCTTGGTTCTCTTCTTTTACAGTACATGTTTTACTTGGGGTTGTGATTTGTAGGCATAATGTGATTTTCAGTTTTTACACAGATGATATTAAGTTCTGTTTTTTTATCCCACTGATCCATAGCAGTGTAACTAGGTTCACACTGCAGGCAAATACACCTAAATTGGATTTCTTCATGACAATCTGAACGTGACAAATCTGGGTTTTTTTCCAACTCTGACTCAGGTATTTTCAGTATGTAGCACTAAATCAGATGCTTATCAAAGGGACCTCAGTTTGAAAACTCATGTCACATTTCATCTGACCTTTACTTCATTGAGGTTGAATGAGCATGTAGAAAAGAAAGCATCATTCAAAAATGGAATTCTGAATAATGTAGCAGGACGTACTTGGATTTTTTTCTCAATACTTTATTCTCGTTTCTGACTCCAATCAGTTTCACAGCAGTACATACAGGCTATCGCCTTGGCCCGTACCAGGAAAACACAACAATCCCTCTCAGCAGCCCAGCTGTCCAAAGCTGATCTAACAGAGAGACTGCAAAACTAAACTTACACTCCTATCAGAAAGATTCAACCTTTTTAACCTATTCAGGCTCTTCTTGGTTCCACCCCTGAAGGTTTTACCTATTACGTCAAATGTCAGAACAAATCCAGCTTCTGTTTATACAGACAGCAAGAACACATTGATAACACACACCAACTCTTTCTCTGTTTTAGCCATAAGGCTGCAATGATCAGAAAGTAAAAATACAGTCCAACATTTAGTTAATCATTTTCAAAATTTCCTTCAAGCGGAYCAATCCAAGTATATAGAAAATTAATACCAGTCTCATACTGTTTTAAATCTTACCTCCACACATCTTCAGCTACAGAACAGTCCAGTTGCTTTGTTTTTTTTTTAAATTTTCCATGTCTTGGATGACTGAGAATCCACAGAAACACGTGATAGTATTGTCGGTCTCAGACCGTATTGATACAAGTTACTGGATCAATACTTTAGTCAGTTTTACTTTCACCACGTTGCTTTGTTCCAAAAATAAATACTGCACCAGAGCCACTGGCCAGAGGCAGGATCAAAGGTAAACACTGAAGTGAACAAGTAAGTGAAGTAATTATTTAATTGGCTCTTATTGCATAACACTTTCAGAATCAATCCACCGATGCTGATATGTAGCATCCATTTTGTATTTCTGTATAAACAGCGAGCTGAATGTGACTTCACATCACCTTCTGCGAATGTGGGTAGCATTAGGGCTGTGGAGAGTTTCACACTGGAGTGTAATGGAGGTCATATTTAAAACAAAATGGGAAATATCATGCAACAAAAATTGGATTTGAGCGAACAATGTGAAATGAGCATTAGACCTGCAGTGTGAACACAGCCTTGTTCTGCATCCTTAACCACAGGTGCTGGATAGCCCAGAATTTTTGGCAACATTGATAATTAATAAGTGTTACATGTAAACTTTCTAAGCTCCTTATTTAAACACAGCACAAACACTGTAAGAATCTTAATGGTAAATTAGACAAAAAACTTTGCCTTGAACAGTTATTTTAAATAACTGTTCTGTCTTGTTTATTTCAACATTGAAACCTTTCTGAAGATTCATGAACCAACAGAATCATGGATTTTAATACCTGTAATGGCTGAGGAGGTCTCAGACCTAAATACAGTATCACTGATTTTTATGAACTCACCATGTTGCAAATTGCAGATTGAGATCTTCGCCTAAGTCACTGCTATTCATTCCAAAATCTCACTTAAACACCAAGGACAAAAACATATTCTCTATTAAAATCTTTATTATTGTTACGTGAATCCCCAAGAGATTAGTCTGGCTGCTTCACTATAGCTTTGTTCAAATCTTTTTAAAAGACACATTTGCATAGAGAGCCTTTGCTAATCTTTGGCTTCTCTTCATTTAGCCCTTACTTAAAAGTTGTATTATTCATATTCATTATTTCTGCATTTAGTTATTTTTTTATCTTTTATTTTATCGGGTACTTTTTAATGTATTTTTGCTCTAATGTGCACAGTTTTGTCTCTATAGATGGGGGGGGGGGGTATGCAAAACTGACTTGTCTGAGCTTTAAATCATGTTATAATGTCGTTCCCTCATCAAAAATGCACCCAGACTGTTGCTTTGACTCATACATGCATGTTTGGGAAATCCTTGAATCTCCTTGTAGCCATGCGGAGTTGCCTAAATGCTTGCTGGTACAAAGCACCACCTATTTGTACAAAGCTCCTCCCCTGCCCCACAGAGCATCCCTCCCCCACAGCATTGTTGTGAAGATGTGCAGAAGTGGGGGTGTCGTAAACAGTAGGAGGTTCTTAAAGAGAAAGAAAAGGTTAAAGGCAATTGAATTAGATGATGATGCAAAGTCATTTATTTTTGTTATATCCAGCATTTCCATAATAACTGAAGTAACATAGTTACAGTACTTAATTGTGGTATAGAACTGAACTCTGTGCCTGGAAAATATATACCGGTAAAACCCCCACTTTAAGTCATTAAGCACCYTAAGCACCTTGAAACTATAAACATATTTTATTACATAACTATAGATTTATTATTATTAATTTAAATGTATTATTTTTGACATATTACAAGGACAGTGGCTTGTCCTATCACCACACAGCAAGACGGTCACAGGTTTGCCCTTGATCTGTGGCTTTTCTGCATAAACTTTGCTTGTTAAATTTTGTTCTACTGTTTCTTACCACAGACCAAAAACATGCATGTTAGGTTAATTGGCAACCCTGAATTGTCTTTAGGTGTGTGTGAGAGAGTGAATGGTTGTTTGTCTCTCTGTGGCCCTGTGATGAACTTGACCTGTCCAGGGTGTACCTCGTCCCCGTCCAGCTTCCATATGAAGAAAATGGATGGACAAAAAGCATGTTGCCTCTCACTGGTTCTGCACCTAATAACTGCAGTTCTCTTTTTTTATTTTCCATTTTATAATTTTTATGTCAGTCACATTTAGAAACATTACATTTTTACATTTCTCACAAGAATAAAATGAACAAGACAGGATTTGTTCATATCATCTCCATAAGGTAAAAACCTTGTTACAACAAAAAAATGTCAACTTCACAGGAAATGGAAAAAAAGTTATTTATTTTTATGAAAATAAACAGTGTGATCAAGAGATTGACTTTTTCTTTTGGTCATCTATTCATAAAACCACATTTAAATGTGATGAGTGACCAATAGATTATACAAATGATGGAAAGTGGAGGCACAAGGKTTTTACCCTGACAGCGATAATATAAGAAAACATTTCTGACCTGTGAAGATGTAAAGTGTATAAAGCCACAATCAACCCAGCGGGGTAACAGTCATGATGACAACCACATCTATTTCAACAAACAAATCATGAAACAAAACACACACACACACATACACAGAGAGAGAGAGAGAGAGAGAGAGAGAGAGAGAGAGAGAGAGAGAGAGAGAG
>NW_013952561.1:740433-742677 GCF_001266775.1 Austrofundulus limnaeus | reverse complement strand
GAGAGAGAGAGAGAGAGAGAGAGAGAGAGAGAGAGAGAGAGAGAGAGAGAGAGAGAGAGAGAGAGACATTCTGCTTAGGGGAGAAAGCGTTAATATGGAGCTCTTGTCTAGTGACAATAACAAGAATGTGTTTTCTATTCTGATCGTAAAGCTATGCTGCTGGGTAGAAGTGGGTGTTTATAACACGTGGTTGCACATACTTTTAGCCTGTGGGTCCATTGCTCAAGTGACTGAGCTTTTTTTTTTCTTCAAGCCACTCTTAAGACCAACAGTGAAAGGAAATCTTATGCTAAGCAAAACTATTATGAACATRTTAACAACAATGAGAACAAAAAAGGAAGAAGTTTCTGACCTTTTTAAAGATGATTTAGGATCACGCATGATTAAAAAAGGGGAAGAAATTACAGGGGTTAGACAATGATACTGAAACACCTGGTTTTAGACCATAACATCCCTTTCAGACAGCTTCCTCTTGCGTCCACAGTTAATCCTGTTGGATGTGGTTGRTCCTTCTTGGTGGTATGCTGACATTACCCTGGATACTGTGGCTCTTGATACATCACAAAGACTTGCTGTYTTGGTYACAGAYGCACCAGTAAGACGTGCACCAACARTTTGTCCTCTTTTGAACTCTGGTATATCACCCATRATGTTGCGTGAATTGCAATATTTTGAGCAAAACTGTGCTCTTACCCTGCTAATTGAACCTTCACACTCTGCTCTTACTGGTGCAATGTGCAATTAATGAAGATTGGCCACCAGTCTGGTCCAATTTAACCATGAAACCTCCCACACTAAAATGACAGGTGTTTCATTTTCGTTGTCTAACCCATGTACCTTGAAGCTGTCAAATTATCTAAATGTTTGGTTGTATTTAAAATGTTAATATCTGCTGTAAAATACTTMTCCTCCAGAGCATTTCATATCAAGTCTATTCAGTTGGAGCTTGCAGGTGCTACTTTTGCTTTTTTTTTTTTTTTGTTCTTTCCTAAAGCAAATTGTTTGAGCAGCAAACACAGTTGTGATTTGCCACTTGCTAAAATATGTTTCATTCTCCATGCRTATGACAAAGTGCAACCCTGGAGAGTTTCCTTCAGAGACAGAAACTTTCTTGTTTTTTCTAGTCATGTGGAGTTCAATATTCCAATCATTAGACATTATGCTACTCTGCTGTGCAGAGTCAGGACTGCACACAAAGCAGGAAGAGCCTAAAACCTGCTACAGGATTAAAAGCAAGCTTTGCATAGCTAAACAGTGAGATCCCTGGAAGCTGACAGTCTTTTTGGTGTGCCAGCCTCATGAATCAATACTAACATCAAATGTGACAGCTATAGATTTAACAACTTTGCCTGGATCCCACAGAACAAAGTTGATTCCAGTTGTAGCTGCCTTACTTTCCYCTTAAGTGCCTCACCTCAGCACAGCACTATTGACTGTGTCGACTCTGGTTGAACTGGAATTGCTATTCTTTGCTAGATCTTCACTCTCTGCTGCTCTTTGAAACCCGCCAGCTTTTCTGGCACCTTCAGCTTCATTTCCTAGGCTCCTCTGTAAAATTATAAGCAATGCTATCAGCTGGCAATCCCTTTCACACGCTCCCCCCACCCCCTTCTCTCTCTCACTGTCTCTGCGAACTTGAGCGATCCTGTAATAAATTTGCTGTGAGGAAACAGAGTCCAGAAGGAGGAGAGAAATGAGGGTGGAAGGAGATGGTGAGAGCTGCTTGTAGAATTTTAAAGATCTATTATCTCAAACCGGCCTGATTTAATAACCACGATGGGACACTGGAGTATTAAATCCATCTTTGCTCTAATGAAATATTCACCTAAATTATGTCGTTTTCAACTGAAAGTCTTCCTCCAATTTTACATGATACGCCCTGAATAATGGGGAAGCAAATTTAGGCTCTAGAAAAGAAAGACATTTTGAAGAAGAAGAGGAAGAAAAAAAAGTAAGACATTTCCTATGCTGATTCAGCTGATTGGATGCAGAGTTGATTTTTATGAGGGTGTGTTTTCTCGCATGTCAGCAATTGGAAGCATAAAATAATTGCTCCAATCTTTTATGTTCGCCTGCGTGAAACCTTAAATTTGTCGCATCACGGATGAATTGCCCGTCCCGTAGACTGTGAAACATGTAAATCATACATGTCAACAAGCACTTCCTCGGAGCATTGGGCCTCATGCAAGAACCTTTCGTACGCACAGATTTGTTCTTAAGTTGTGCGTACGAGTGATTTAGGAG
>NW_013952561.1:736792-739573 GCF_001266775.1 Austrofundulus limnaeus | reverse complement strand
CTCCTAAATCACTCGTACGCACAACTTAAGAACAAATCTGTGCGTACGAAAGGTTCTTGCATGAGGCCCAATGTCTCATATTTTTCAGTGCTTTTCTTCTACAGCTTCCATACTGCAGAAGATTGTGTGGAATGTTTTTTATTTTATTATTTTTTCCAAATGAAATTAAAGGAGCCAAAAAACTACTCAGGGTGTTGCTGCGGAGCAGAAGGATCTCATACAAAACAAACAGAACTGAAACCAAAAGTGTGTTTCTTGGCAGCAAATATTAGTTTGTTGCTATATTTGAGTCCAGAACAGTGAACCTGTGGGCGAGGCACAACTTATAGCTAAATCACCTTAAAGCTAAACATCCTCTTCAAGTCTTGCCATGACTTGCAACATAAGCGGTCTTTAACTGGTGGCTCCTGGGCTGTGTCTGATCGGCAATCTCATTCCATCTGGCCTGTGGCATTTTAAATTAGGGACAAATTATGCCACATGTGTCAAGTTGTTTCCTTGCCAAGAAAAGGGGGATAGCAGAGGCTTACCCAATCAGAGTGCCTTCACATCCTGTGATCGGATCCAACTCAGGCTGAAACAAAGCAGAGGGTGGCATGCAGCTGAGCTGAGCACTTGAAAGAACTAATACCTCCTCCGTCCTGAATGATGAAATTAATGAATCACTAGAAAACTGATAAACTGCTGCAGCCAAGTTTAAATTAAAAGCCTGAATTTAATAATAATAATGACTTTATTTAATAATATAAATAATTGTGTTCTGAAGTCTCAACTCTTTGATTTTATTTTTATCTTTTGTATAGTTGTGTTACTTGGTCTTATGCAAACCTAAATGTTAAACAAACTGTTTTTGAAAAGCTTTTCTGTCAGACTTTATTTGCAATGATGACAACTTATAAAAAGTGCAACATTCAACAAAGAGGATGGACAAACTGAAAGCTGGGCAGACACAAGGTAAAAAGCAAAACAGACCTAGACAGATCCAGACTTGGATCTGTCTAGGTCTGTGACTGTTAACCTGTGTTAACTTGTGACTGTTAACCTTAATTTGCTCTTTGATGATGCAGCATGAAAGTGAACACAAAAAGTGTTTCAACAGCTAAGAGTAAATTCTACTTTTTATTTTAAAATCAGTTTAGGCCAAACATCACCTAACCTTAAGTGCTTAAACTAAAATTTGAATTTACTATGAGAYTGGTTATAAAAAGAAAATCACTTTTGGTCAAATTTGGGCAAATCTGACTAAACAAAGCCTAATTTTCAAGTTTTTCTTGGGCTGAATGATGGTAATATTTGTCCAACCTAATTTACCATTTGCACCAAACGTGTGAACTTTTTGTTTCATGATTTACCAAATGTTTTTGATTTGTGGGGGCTGGACTGCAAGTAGCACCAGGTATTTTACTAATGCATAGTCACTATACTGAAGAAGAAATTCAGCTGCTGAACTGTGATCAATAATATCATTTACCTATTTCTTTTCAAATATGGGTATTTTTTATTTCTTAAACTACACAAACAGACCACTTAGATTGATTATTAAATGAAACTTCATAAGTTCTTGCTTTGCATTGTGTTTTTTATGTGATGTTTAATAGTTGAGTTAGCATCCTGGTGCCAATTCTAGGCTAACAGGCCTGACATGAATTATCCTGCTGTCAATTCATTAAAAATAAGAAAAGACATAAGAAATAACTGGTGGTTTTGTACAAACAAGCAAAAACTAAAAATCATGCATATTGTTTTTGGTGATTCTCTGTGCCTCTAGTTTGTATTTATTCCTCAGTGCAATTTTTTTGTTTTTCTATCTGTTATCTATGAACCAACTTTGGCTTTCTGATACTTTTACGTGATGGTAGGCTGGTCTTTAGATAACAAACAGTATTTCAGTCTAACTAGTTTAGAAGTCAGTGCAGCACAGCACTATGGGAACTTCCTAAAAATAAAAATAAAAATAAAATAAAATAAAATTGTCATCAAATTTGTATTCAGTTTTTTAAATTTAATTGTTATGTTTTTAGGTGAAGCAGCACTGTCTCTTCAGGTGAGGAACTAGATACACAACAGGCAATTAAAAAACAGGAAAAACAACATTCTTGGTTGGAACCAGTCCTTTAGTTGGATTTTTTTTCTATGCTCGAGAATCTGAAACATTTCCTCTTTCATTTCTCCAGCTGAATACTGAAGCTTTATCATCATAGCAAACTTAATGAAACCTAAGTGACACTTCATATTCTACATCATGAACATCCCTCAACTTCTTTAGTTGATCCTGATTTCCTGAATAGCTCATTGTTACAGGTGATGAATTCCAATACATTCATCCTCCTTGAATGAAGGAGACTTAGTTAAAAAAACAACATAAAATGACTTTTCAGGTCCACATACATCGGCCTACTGATATCTGTTTTTAAAAGACTTGGCGTCATAGAGTATAATTTCATAATTTTATTGTTTGGTAAAATAAAGTTTTTTAAAAATAAAATATATAAAAACATTACTTTTCAAGTTGATGCCTGTCAYAGAAGCATAATCAGAAATTTAAGCCACCAAATACTCAAATGTCATGAGAAAAATCTTTATGGAATCTAACCCGTKCAAGTAGCACCAGATGAGAGGGGAAATAAAACTAAATCAAAACAGGTCTTGGAGGTTGATTGGTTTTTGTTAAACTGATAAATGCAAACAATGGAAGAGGAGAGAGTTTTTACAGTTAACATGTAATATATTGAAATTATGTCAATGCATACTGGACATAAAATTGTAATAGCTGATTATATA
>NW_013952561.1:719689-736588 GCF_001266775.1 Austrofundulus limnaeus | reverse complement strand
TTTGTTTTAAAGGCCAACTTTAAGAGGGAGCAAACAAACATGTAAATATGTTAAAAGTCACTTATTTAAGCATCTGAAAAAAACAAAAAACAAACTAGAAGCACTGCAATATGTTTCCATTTAATCATATGTGCACCTGCTTAATCTTATTCASGACTGTAGGTGCATCTAGCAGTAAAGTACACCCTGGACAGGTCACCAGACYATTACAGGACATAGAATCAGAATAGCATTAAAAGGGGTGGCACCAGTGCAGACTTATGTCTTAAAAGCTACATCAATAATTCAGTCGGGTACTTCTAAAAGAAAGCAAATTGTTGTAAATCTAATTACTTTGTAAAAGTTAGTCCTCTTCAGGTAAGGTAATTTTATGGCTTTCTGCATTTGAAAGACTTCAACATAAATGCATGTATAGAGGTGAGCTCAAATGAAAACAGATCTTTTTTCTGCTTCACAATAATTAACAAGCATTCTAAACTTCTCTAAAGAGCTGACTAMTTATTTTTAATTATTATGCAGGTGCATTTATTAAAACTGAATCCGATAACTAAAGCGAGTTAATTCAGAGGTGTACCTTTAAACATGCCGGGAAATATATTATTACACCATAAACTCAATAACACCTAATTAAAATTATGTAGGGAAATATGTTGATACTCCTCAGTAGGCAGGAAAATGCTTTTCAATATAAAAAGATGCAGCCAATATTTATTTTGACTTTTGGAAACAAGAAAAAAWTAAGGTCACTGATTTGAGACAATTATGGAGCAAACAATCTCTCGCTTTTCAAAGTTAGAGAAAAAGATCAATGAAACTGTTTTTCTTGACCTTTGAAACACCACTTGTCAAAATAATCTACAATGAAGATGCATTATATCCAGCGCCCACTTGTTCCACATAATGATTYGTTACACAGGCTTTCCACCGGTTTTCTGTGACTGTAGATGGTTCTCATCTTGGCACACAGTTTAATTGTCTGTATTACGTAAATGAAGAGTTTTAACAGGCTGAAACAATGTGAGAAAATTCAGAACTTTTTACAGAAAGATATTTGAACATGTTTTTTTTCCCAAGAATTTAACTAACCATCAAGTAAATGCTCTCTCACAAAAAAATGTCTGTAATGTTTCAAAATATCATTTGTTTATAGTGAATGCTGGTGTTTTGTATTGTCASACAATGTATATTAACTTAGTAGTGAATGATAAAATGAGCCAATGCRSTTTATTAAAWGATCTGCCCTGATGTTAYAGTACAAAGCACAACTGTAACCAARTATTTACATACTCTGTATTGAAAACAACAACACAACCATTCATTYTTAACTGTTTGACATTAAATAAGACAACATTTTATGCTTTTTGTCAGTTGGATTCACATTTTTTTTCTATTTCCTGAATGCCCAAATATGAATAATATTTATGTATTATTACTTAAAATAATTTGCCTTTGACAGATTTGGAAAGCCCTGATGATGATGTTAAAGTAAAATTTGTAACTGATTTGACTGAATGTTTGATCCAGTATTAGACTTTAATACATTCTGATCATTGCAGCCATGTGGTTTAAACATGGAGTTGGTGTGTCTTATTRATGTGTTTTTCTGTCTTCMTAACAAAGTTGGTTATGTTCTAAAGTCTGAAGTAAAAGGTTTGACCTTCCGGGGCATAATCAAGAAGAGACATACAGTATGTTAATGGTTGAATCATGATTTTCTGTTGGTTTTTGTTTGCAGCTCTTATAGTAGCTGCTAAAGAACAGTTTATTTTTTTCTGATAAGGCACCAAGGCTTCTGCCCACTGCTGTGTACTGCCATGGAGCTGATTAGAGTCAGAGATGAGAATAAAGATTTTAGAAGAGATTCAACTGCTTTTCTGCTATTCAAACTTCCATTTATTGATCACAAGTTCACTTCAATGTCAAGTCATACACAAATCACAGTTTGTTACTTTACTTAAGCAGGAATCTTGGTTGTCTATACTTCACTGGAGTAATTGTCTTTCAGCATACYTTTTACTTCTATTCTTCCTTCTATTTATTTTCATTTTATTTCATTATTTGTCATCATTCAAAAACATTTAACATATCATATAATACATCCAGATAATATATACCCAGATAAAATCTGCCTACCGGATAGAGTGAATTTAGTTCTGGTTGTGTGAGAAGTATTACTTCATTCTAACATCCTATTAGTTTGTACTCCATCCATCACTTCTTCACATGGCACAGAACACATCACACTCTAGCGCAGACGCAACAGATAAAAATTAGTAGGTGGCTGAAACAGGTAGCCTGGTGTGCATCTCAAATTTTTCAACATTTACATTGTAGCGTTTCTTTGGGGAAGTGGGGTTGTGCACTACATTAAAGGCATCTGTGGTGTGACCTAAGATTTTGTCCTCATTAGCTTTTTATAATATAGATACAAAGATGGATGATGGCGGACAGGGAACGGCTGAGTTCTAGTGAGTTCCTGCTGAGTGGAAAAGTAATCCAGGTTGGAAGATTCCCGTTCCAAATTTGGTCTGTGCTTTTCTAGATATTCAAATATGCTTTATAATTTTATGCATTATTCATTCACACACCTGATGKTAATTCCCAATGTAGCCACAGCTGCCCCTGAGGCACACTGACAGAGGTGGAGCTGCCACTGTACCACCAGCTCCACTGTCGGCCATCACTAAGCAAGGCAGGGGAAGTGTCCTACCCAAGGATACAACAACTGATACGGGGGATTGAATCGGCTACCCAACAGTTATAAGACAACTCCCCTAAYCACTCTACCACAGCTGCCCCAGTCTTATTTTTATATTACTTTTGCCTTTATACTTCAAGTCATTTTAAATCTAACAATTTTACACTTTTGCTTGAGTAAAAAGCTTCAGTTGATACTTCAACATCTACAAAAGTCTTCATAAACCCAAGTATCTGTACTTCTACCAAARTAATGAATGTGAATGCTTTTGAAACCTCTGGCCATGTGTTTAGAAGCTTTGRATAAGTTAGTCGACAACATTTAAGCAAACCCCAAAACAAAAACAAAACAACTGGTGAATATGCTGCTGAAGCTGTTAAGTCATTATCTACAGTGGAACAAGTCCTATACCAACATGGGCTGAAAGACCACTCAGCGAGGAAGAAGCCATTACTCTGAATACAACATAAAAAACTGATTACAGTTTGCAAACACACACAGGGACAAAGACCTTAATTTCTGGAGACATGTCATTTGGTTTGATGAAACTAAAATTGAACTGTTTGGCCATAATGACCATCATTACCTTCGGAGGAAAAAGAGAGAAGCTCACAGGCATCATGTAGGGGTGTTTTGCTGCAGGAGGGACTTCACAAAATAGATGGCATCATGTGGAAAAAAGAAACATTATGTGAAAATATTGAATAGTGGATCTTCCAAATGTACAGTGACCCAAAGCGTACTGCCAGATTAGTTCAAGGTGGCTTAAAGACAACAAAATCAGTGGTTTATTTTCATAATCGCCAAGCTTTGATTTCTGTTACAAAGAAAATTTGTGGACAGAGCTGAAAAGGTGTCAAACCTGACTCAGTTAAAYCTGTTCTTTCAAGAGGAATGGAGCAAAATCCCAATAAAATATCGTGGGAAGCTTGATCCAAGTCATGGAGTTTAAAGGCAATGCTGCCAAATACTAAAAAACGTCAACTTGTGACCCCGAACAAAGTAAAGCTATTTTTGTTTGTTTTTTTAAATAATTTTTTGAAAATTTTGCAAATAGCAAACACTTTGGGAATCTTACCTGTTCTTTCAAGAGGAATGGAGCAAAATCCCAATAAAATATCGTGGGAAGCTTGATCCAAGTCATGGAGTTTAAAGTCAATGCTGCCAAATACTAAAAAACGTCAACTTGTGACCCCGAACAAAGTAAAGCTATTTTTGTTTGTTTTTTTAAATAATTTTTTGAAAATTTTGCAAATAGCAAACACTTTGGGAATCTTACCAGATCTGAAACAGAAAAATGTTTAGTTTGATGTAATGTCAGATAGCAATACATAAAATATTTGTATGCAAATGTCTTCTTTCAGCTGTATGTCTGCATCTAATGTCAGTCATGTTGACAGACAGACATTCAAGACATAAACAAAAAGACAATATGCTTCAAACATTTGGAGTTAGATGAGGATGGGATTAGCACAACTAGCTTCAAAGACTTGGTAAATACTGCCAGATGAAGTAGACCAAATGTGTTTTTTCTCATATGTGACTCAWATCTTTCCATCTTGTTGGATAGAATTTCACAGCTCGAAATTAAACCACTTCAAATGTGACCTGAATACAAACAAGTTGGTTTACAACAGTTTCATTTAATCCAGAGTTTCATATAAAGTGACAGGATGGACCACAGACAGGTTTGGTTGCAGCTAATTAGAACTTTGACCAACAGAGTGGTCACAGGTGGATGCCTTGTTTACTTTGCACAGAGTTTGAAGCTGTCAAACCTGAGCTGTCAGCCTTTAATTCCGTTAATGCTGGTGAAGGGGAATCTGGCCACTCCAGGGATTGAACAGCTTTAACTTTAATGGTGAAGTAAGATGTTACCAGACTTTGCTCGTTGCCTCGAGTAACCTTACATTCCCTGCAGTGTTTGCATAAGCACTCTGAGGAGTCTTGCATGAAGAGTTTTGGGAAGCAATGTTGACACTAATTCGAAGTGATACGTGACATCTTAAATTTTTGAATAAAATTAGTTTCTGTTCCAGTTCCTGAAGTCACTGTGTCCAAATTCCTACAAGCTACACTCACATTTTCACTAATGTTCAATACAAAAACCTAGCACTCTTGAAAAAAATACATACCCTTTGAYATCGCAAAATCTCACAAATGTTGCATTATTGGTTAAAGTAATAAGTATGACTGTGTTTACATTAACTGATTACCTTGTGAACATTTCTCTAACATTTGTCCACTGATTCACAAGATAAAGACAGTTTTAAAGTTTTGTTTCAAAATACRAAACAAAACTGGTTTTGTTTGCTGCTTTGTCTCTATTTTTACTTTTTCAATCCACATGGATACGCTTGTTTCCTGTGTTATTTTTGTTCCCCTCTGTGAGCATGTTTAGTACTGCAATCTGCTAATGCAATACTCTTTTTAAACACTGGAAGTYAATTGTGCTAAAATGACTTGCTTATTCATTTGTTTTACTTGTTTTAAAGTCAAWAATTATTAAAATTGTCATTATTTTTTTACATTTATTGGAAAATTTGTAAACAGATTATCATCAGTTCAGTTGTTTATATCCAGTAGTCTTCAAATTCACTGCTGACAACCTTTTTATATTTGGCTCAGAATATGTTTCGAAAATGAGCTTCAACTTAAAAAATAAGTGACAGCTTAATGGACCTCAGTTAGTGTTAGTATATAATAAGGACAATGACATCAGTTAGTGTTAGTATATAATAAGGACAATGACATCAGTTAGTGTTAGTATATAATAAGGACAATGACATCAGTTAGTGTTAGTATATAATAAGGACAATGACATCAGTTAGTGTTAGTATATAATAAGGACAATGACATCAGTTAGTGTTAGTATATAATAAGGACAATGACATCAGTTAGTGTTAGTATATAATAAGGACAATGACATCAGTTAGTGTTAGTATATAATAAGGACAATGACACGCTATCCTATTTACAATTTTATGAAATGGCTTATGCTGTACAAAAAGCAGAATTATATTTTTAGCATTATGAGTATTTTGTAGGCCAAAGGAAAACCTTTTAGCAGATTATTTGGCTCATATGGAACAAGTGAAAAGAATGAGAGTTTAATGAAAGAGTTTAAGGACACAGTGGTTTTGATTACTGTGTGAAACCTGAAGATACTCTAAATATAATTTGAATATAACCTGAAATGTTGTAATCCCAGGGTCAAATTTAGGGAATATAATTATCTGATTTAATACTCATGCACCGTCTTAGGTAATTTCATGTTTAATAATTGTATTCTTATATACTGCATGTGTTGAAATAAAAAGGAGGAAAGTACTACTCAGCACATTAAACACAAACTTAATAGCCTGAGACACAAATGGGCTGGATATATAGCAATTTATGAAACAGTTTTAAGAAATTTAATTCTATGTAACAATTTACCTTTACATAGCCTATTTTTTAGTTTTTCTTTCTATTTTTTTTCTCAGTAGGTGAATAATTCCTTTCATTATAGAAGTTGTCTCTTTGTGGGAAAAAAAAGACTAAACAAAATATTAAAAAAGTACAAGACAAACTTATTTAACTTGCTTTTTCATTGTGTGGCATTCTGTTAAACTTGTACATTTTAATGAAATCTCACTCTGACACATAGTTTTATCAGAATGTAAAGATATGTCTGTGCTCATCCATTTCAGTGTGTTTCAAGACCAAGGAACAAATACAAAAATAAGGCTTGAATGTTAAACGTAAGAACCAAAGCCATACAAATACCCTGCGGCTAGGCAACCAATTAATAATCAGTCGTGGATCGGCCACAAGGCAGGAAGTTGGAGCTGCTAATAAACATTTTTCTTCTGGGTCTGGCCCCTCTGTTAGAGGCAAGCTGTCAGACTGGAGGTTCTCCCTACCATGTGACCAGAAACCCTTAGACAACAATCCTGCAGTCTGATGTGAAAAAGTTATGAGTTGTAAATKAATTGAAGGCATGCTAACAAAACATGTTACTAGAGTACACTATGCTTGAAACGACC
Organism: Austrofundulus limnaeus; assembly: GCF_001266775.1. Classification (NCBI taxonomy): domain Eukaryota; kingdom Metazoa; phylum Chordata; class Actinopteri; order Cyprinodontiformes; family Rivulidae; genus Austrofundulus; species Austrofundulus limnaeus. The sequence goes on along the minus strand of NW_013952561.1, from coordinate 729,862 downwards.
GTGACATGACCCACTCAAACAGACTGTACATCACTAAATCACATAAAGATAGATTCTTTTGCAAAATAAGTTATCAGGACATACTCTAGTTCTCGTAGGAATAAAACMGTATGTGTGATGTATTTAAAAATCAGTAGCAAAGTGAATATATTTTCCTTCAAGAACTTACCCTTATATTAATGCTGAGACAATAGTTTGAACACTCAATTTATATCTCACATGAAAAATGTTCAAAGGCTTAGAGCCTATTTACTCAAATTATATTTTTTATTTGTCTATTCATCTTAGTTTAGATCAGTGGTCCCCAAACTATGGCCCGCGGGCCAGATCCAGCCCGCCTCCCCATTTGGTCTGGCCCCCAGAACAATACCAGAGAGCATTTAGTTTTTTTTCATATATGTGTATTTATATTTGATTATAAAGTTGGACTTTTGCAATAAAATTTTCCTTAGTTATGAACTATTTTCATTATTAACTATTATCAGTTAATAACTATTTCATACATACACGCATATAACGTGACATTCTGTTCCACCCTTCTGCGGTCTGTGCCCCCATCTGGCAACCCCCAGAAAAAAATCCTAAACCCGCCCCTCTCAAAGACAGAACGTAATAATGATGAAAAGATTAGGTAAGAAAAAAAAATTGATTCAGAATGCAGGGGATTTAAGCTGCAGTGGACAAATGATTATTATTTTTTTCATCTGTAAAGAGGCGGTGGCGGTATTCAAAGAATACAATCTGCGACGACAGTATGAATCCCGTCACAAAGACAAGTATGATAGCTTGCAAGGCCAAATGCGAGCAAACAAACTCTCAAAGCTAAAAAGTGGACTGTTAGCTCAGCAGAATACATACTGTGAAGAACCCAGAGAGGGTTATTTGATTGTGCTTTCTGGAAAACAATAAWTTTTTAYATTTAGGCACTCCTGCAACAGTCACACTTTTTCTGTTACAAACTGACTCCAGACCCACACCAGAGAAGGGAAAAGTTATGTGGCCCTTACAGGAAAAAGTATGCGGACCCCTGGTTTAGATAAAAAAAAAGTTTGTTCTTGAAGAAACATAAAAGGGGTGGATGTTTGGTAAAGTGAACTTGGATTAGCAGACTTGGGTAGTGGTCAGTGTTAAAAAAGGAGGATAAAAGTGGGTGCTTCAACTATAATCAGGTCATACATCTCAGCCTCTCAGGGAAAGTTGATGAGGTGAGAGGGGAGCTCGACTGATAGTTAAATCTAGAGATTTAGGAGGAGGAAGAGCAATGCAGTTTTCATCCTGGCTATAGATCACTGGCCCATCTCATTCCCCTCACAGGAATATTTTAGAGATGGAAGTTTGCCTGAATTTCAGGAGTGTGTGGTCTCAGCTCCCTGCTAAGAATCATCCAGAAGGATGGATGATCAAAATGAACAGTGGCATTTGGGCCAAATACGTGCGTCAAAATTCACAACTCTCCTYCTTTAAAAATCATTGTAAAATCATTTTAATTATTCAGGAGATGCTTTCATTCAAAWTGACTTACAAGTGTGAAAACATGTCAACATGAGTCCAATACTGATACTGATACTCAATCACTTTTGATGCTCAGTCCRTTTAATGAAAGTAGAAGGAAATGGTCCAGAAGTGCAAAGGAAAAATGAACAGTTTTAAAGAAGATGAGTCTTTAAAAGGGTGGCATGTTGGCGATGTTGCCTCTCAGTGAGAAGATTGCAAAATCAAATCCTGTCCTGGGACCTTTCTGGATGGCATTTGCACGTTCTCTCTGTATATGTGTGGGTTTTCTCCAGGTACTCCAGTTTCCTCTCAAATATCAAAAACTGGCATGTTATGTCATGTTCTGTTTGGTTATRGTAACTCTATCCCTAGGTGACTGCAAATCACTGTCTGTCTCGTTTGTCATAGCTCTGGGATGAACTTGTGACCTKTCCAAGATACCCTGCCTCTCTCGCAGTGACTCGACATACAGTAGGCCACAGCTGTTTCTTTGGAAGAAGCAGATAAAGATACTGTAATAAACATAGTATTTAAAAGGTTCTTGAAGTTTTTTAAGCCACTTCAGTAGAAAACAGAACTGAATATTATTTTCTTCATCATTAGTGACTTTTTTTATAAAAGAGAAAAGGAAAAAGGAAGAGAAGAAAAAGGAGAAATGTAATGGGGAAGATTGAAAGAGAGATTGGGAAGTTATGTGAAAGATAAACCAAGAAAACACAAGACAACACACCCGACATCTGTCTGCACACCTATAAAAATGGAGAAAACAACAACAAATAACGTGTATGTCATAATAATAGTTATAACTTGCTGAAATACACGTACATGTACTGTATATATATATATATATATATATATATATATATATATATATATATATATATATATATATATATATATTGTATATATATACACACACATATAATAGTGAMTRTGGAGACCCACAGACCCGACCCCCAGGACCCAAAGCAGACATATGGTAGACCAGYGCCAAAGACCCCGAGAGGGACCTCAAGTGCGGAGCCCCCAGGGGCCCCAGTGCAGGAAGTATYGCATACCTGCCCCAACAAAGTGGACCATAGGAGAGAACCAGGAGAGACCCCCAGCGACCCCACGCAGTAATCCCCTGGGGCCAGCAGCGGCAAGCTCACAGACCCCACCCACACCCGCCACACCGGAGCAGATCCATGGACAGAGGCCCGGGCCCCCAGGGTTCTTGAAGTTAACAAAGGGAGTTCCTGAACTAGTGACTGAAAGCTTATCCTGTCATCATCTACACTAAGTCAAGAGGAACATGATGAGAAGGGATCAACCTCTTTTTATTATGATATATCATTTTCCTGTGCTTTATTAAGGTGAGAGTTAAAAAGGCCATTCTTAGTTGTTATTGTGCTGATTGGATGATCGGTCATCTGGCTGAAGGTGACATTATTTATGTGAATATGTCAGAGAGACAAGCTGAGATTCCAGCTGAGACCACAGGTCATGTGGCAAGAATGGCAGATACAGTTAGGCATGATGGATAGAGGTAATACAGGCAGTCATCCATACAGGTAACAGAGACCTGGGTGGTGACGTTTATTGTAGTCAGAACAGGTCAAAGCACAGATTCTTCAGGCCCCTCTGTGTGGATGTGATGGGAAGGTTTGCCCTTGTCTTGACAGAATGTCCAGTCAGATACGCACTTTACTAACAAACTGAGTTTTATGCTACTCACCCTTAGGCTGTTTAGTTCAGTCATTTGTTAATTTGAACAACCAACTGAAGTAAGACTAATGACTCACTCAGTGATAATGGAAAGTTGTTTGAATTTTTATTTATTAGGGCTTGCCATTTAAAATGAATAAGAGAGCAGAGGAAGGCAAGGAGAAGCAAAGAGGGCCTTTCTGTAATTCAATATGGCACCCAGATTGCTCAGCAGTTTTAAGACATACAAAGCTGAAATTTGGTGAGGTGATAGCTGAGAGCTAACAATACATTCTGAATGCAAGTTTAAGCTAACCACTAATACCTTAAAAAGGTTTTAATTCAGCCATTTCAAGACTTGCAGAGCTGAAAACTGGTGTAGCATTAGCCAAGAACAAGCTTTGGCAAATTCTGAAAGCTAAATAAAAATTCATGACGGCCTCCAGAGCTAATTTGAAACTGCAATAACTCAGCCATATTAAAACACTTTAGGCTAAAATTTGGTGTGGTAGCTAAGAAGGATCTCAATCACACACTGAAGCCAAATCAAAAATCTGAGATGGCCACCATAGCTAAAATGCTAAATTGACCACAACTAAGCCATTTCTAGACATGTTTGGCTGAAATGTGGTAATGTAGCTTTTGCTCCAAAATGTCAGGCAAAGCTGCCACTACATGGCAAAAAAAAGTTATTACCAGTAGTGAGTTTGTTCAACAAGARAACCAAAATGTTGAACTGGTGAAATTCATTCATCCATTCATGTAGAAATGAGTTGTCATACAGTAAACTATTGTGTTACCGTGTCACGTCAGTCAACCTTTCCAAACACACACACACACACACACACACACACACACACACACACACACACACACACACACACACACACACACACACACACACACACACACAAAGGACTATAAATCAAGTCTGGTAGTAGTTGAGTGTCATTAACAGCCCATCCTATAACAGATCACATGGATTTTTTTATTTAAAACTTTGGATTGTAAGGCAGTCGGCAAAATGCACTTATTTAAGAAATGTTGCRATAAGACTTTGATACTAAAATAATTGGCTTGATGAGGGAAAACATCTTTTTTGGGGGGAGGTCATAAAAATCATCTTTGCCTCAAAAACCTGGAGGTGCTTTTATTCTCTGATGAGCTCATATACCTTTAAGTCTATTACAAATTTGAATCTTAAACAAGACTACATTTTTTACTGACAAACTAAACAAAAACATGTTTGTTGTGGAATTTTCATGCAAGGACTCAAGCCTCTGTTGTTATACAGTATATTTTTGTATTTATTTTGTCTAGAAATTTTTCAGAGTTCAGGTTTCAAAATAAAACAAGCAAAAAGAAATAATGTCAGCAAACTAGAGTTCAAGAAAGTGGAAATTCATATAAAATATGGTCCAGCAGTCAAATTATTTGGGTTGTTTACATGTTTCTTTTTTTTTTAGAAAATACACACAATAGAAAACAGCAAATAAAAACAATGGGTTGTACTTTCTGTGTTAGACTTGCTGCAATGTTCTTACTAACTGGGAACTCACATTTTCTAACCTCTGACTAGAATAAAAATAATCAAAGAAGACTCTCTCCCTTGAACACAACATTATTCTCATAAAATATAAAAAGGAAAGAAAAAACACATCAACTCCCTGCTGTAACCCTTATCTCCCTCATGTCTATTGTTGTCACATCCAGCCACTGCTCTCACTTCAACATTCTATATGATACCCTATCCATACTTCAGTAACTCATTACTTCCAGTACATCCATAAGTCTGCTGCTCACCTGCCTGTTCACTGCTGCTCTTTTGACCACAGCTGCCCCTGAGAACCCTTCTATGTCTCACTGTCCCACAGCATATTCAATTTAAACTCAGTCTCATCACTCACACTGCCCTCAATAGTCAGGCTTCCTCCTACACGTCAACATTCTTTATTCCCGCAGCCTCCATTAAGTGATACTAGCCTCTTACTTCATCTTCACGGATCAAGAACCTGACCTGGGGTATCTGGGCTATCAGCTTTCATTTCCCCATCCCTCTGACCTCTCCATCAACATCATAAAATCTACAAAACTCTTTTCTCTTTCATGCTTTTTCATCTACTAATCTGTTCTCAACTTGAACCAGTTTATACAAAATATTCTTTTGGATTTTTCATTATATGACCTTTTTGATTTTTTTTGAGAATGCAGTGCAACATGAGTATGTAAGTAAGTATTTTTCTTTTTTTTATTATCAGTCATACACCAGGATTTGGGCCCCACAAGGAGCACCCGGTCCCCACGATGCTAAATTTTCCTTAAACATGGGCCCCACAATATATGAAAACAAGGACACACACACACACATGCACACACACATGGTTGCTTTCCTTTTACGCCAAAAGCAAATGACAATAGAATAATAATACAAAGTAAAGGAACGAAACACTGGAATCAGAAAAAAAAAAAAAACCTCAAGACAAACTTGATTATATCTCGCTGCAATTGCAACCACAGTAAAACAATAAGAATTGTGTAATGAAAAAAAGGACAAAAATGAATTTAGATACTTATTGTTTAGCTGATTGATTTGCTGAAATATCAGACAAGGAGGACTTGTTTTAGTTCAAAGATGTGAGCTGTTGGCACCAACTTTAATTCATTGTATCATGACCTTTTTGTCATAATTAGCTCATTGGTTAATTGTGTGCATCTGATGCAGATTCTGTAGTTTCTTTACTGATGTTTAGAATAACAACATACAGGGAAATTACTGTTCAAGTATACTTCAAAAGTAAACTTTAAAACATTCTCAGTTCCATAGCCTTGAAAAGGGCACTAGCTACTATCACAAATAATAGGTACAGAGGAAGAAAAAAAACTTTTTTTCTCCATAAAAATTCTGAAACCTAATCAAAGAAAACTAGGCATAACAAAGACGGTTGCTATGACCCTCAGTCAACAGAATATCCTTAAGGAGTTTTCAAGTAGGGATGTCAAGAGGATTAGAATTCAGCTTTGCATGTTAACGAATATCCTTTTTAGAGAACATTGTAGAGAGAGGACAGTCATTTGCTCAGAATGTAACATCAATACTTAAAAGCAACTAAACCTGAGCAGCAAAATGTATCACACAAAGATACTGTATATACAGTAAATCATAGTGCAATGACTGCATTGAATACATGTTTTATTTTAAATCAAATTCCACTAACAAAGGAACCCACAGTGTAATGTGTATGCTTGTATTGTTATCATTGCTTAGATAAACTCCAATCATGCTTAAAACTAAAGCTTTCGTTTGAATCGGTCTTGTTCACATAATGCCAGTTGTCAACTAAAGCCATCTCGAGACTCTTCATGCAAACCCTGCACTTCACTAAATCTCTGAGCAAACATTTGGTGACAGCAGCATCACAGTTGTTAACGAGTAATACAAACACTGGTGCGTAAAACAAATTTAATTTAAAACATTTCTTTTGACAAAACTAATAACAGAGCACAAAGGCTGGCRAAGGTACAAATGCAACTCCCTAAGTACTTAATGTAACATGGCATAGAAAAATGCCGCTGTAAAAGGAGTCTAACTAAAAGGTCCAAGGTTTTTTAAAAACGAATGCATATCACCTCCATGTTTCATAACAAAGTGTTAAACTACGATCAGTTGTGTTGCGAAAGGATGACTTGTCATTTTGGCTAAACCTTGAAAATAACACCACCACCACATTCAACTTCAACTCAATATCTAAAAAAAAAAAAAGGACAGATAGATAGTTGTTGTTGTGTTGGCTAATGTAGCTTAGTTGTGATGGACAGCTTTAAGTGAATTTCTGAGGCAGACAAAACATAAACACATTATGAAAACCTGTTGTGCTTTTATGGACCTTATAGAGCTGCTTGAACAGCTGCGACCTCCCTCTTATTTTAAAGCCTTAATACATCAATAAATCTACAATTTCAAAGACTAATGATGCTTTGAGTTTGACCTTTTTCCATGAGGTAAAAACCTTCTAAGCATGTTCATTCTGTTTATACTTACAAATGTTTTATTTCTCTAAAGACGTAGTTTACCACATTGCTGGATGTTACCTAATTAAATACCTTGCTGACACTGTAATTTAAATGTCACCTGGAGTGCATTTTTCATGCGTGAGCAATAGGAAATTACAGATTGAGATCTTTGTTATTTATATTTAAATGTCATAATAACAAAACAAACTGGTTGATAAATGTTTGAAAAGAAAAAAAAAATCACATTTCACTCTCAGTAGACATCTTCACTACKCAAACAAAACTTTGCCAACAACATTTTAGGAAATTGTCTGTTTCTATCAAAYAGAACCCAAAACTAAAAGATGAGCCATGAGTCCCACACTGGGGAACTGTGTCCTGGACTTCCTGACCAACAGACATCAGACTGTCAGGATCCACAACACCGTCTCCTCCTCCATCACCCTGAGYACTKGCTCACCCCAGGGGTGTGTGCTGAGCTGCACTGCTGCTGAGAGGATGGCTCTGCTGAGACTGGTTAAGGCTGCACAAAGGACTGTGGGGAGCAGCCTTCCCTCCACCTCCAACCTCTACACATCACGATGCAGTGGGAGGGTGCTCCACATCATGAAGGACTCCACCCATCCTGCACACCGACTGTTCTAGCCTCTCCCCTCAGGCAAGCGGCTGAGGAGCATCCAGAGCCAGACCACCAGGCTTAGAAATAGTTTCTACCCTGCAGCTGTCAGACTGTTGAACTTGACCCAAACTTAACTCAGCCTCATCTCATCTATTTTATTTGTTTGTTTATTCATTAGTTAAACTATTTATTGCAGAACTGAAGTGATGCATTCTGGGTACAGGACGGACTGGTGACGGGAAGCAAAAACATGGAAGTCAGGAAACCATCTTCATGTTTACTGTTTTGTCTTTTTTAAATTGATTTATTTATTCATTGTTGCAGTGCTTTTTATGTGTGCTTGTGTAACCATGGGCAGCCAGTTTGTTTGAAACCTCCCGGGATATCTGCTCTGCTTCGTCTCCTTCACTTCTCTCCAGGAAGTGTTTGCAATTTGTGCCTCTCCCAAGRAAGAAGTTTGCACAAGTAACACCTTTCCTCTGTCAATCAATCCAAGAGCTAATCCACGGGCAGCAATGTGCTGACGTCAAAATCGTTCGCGTGCTCTACTCACTTCTACCTGGAACCATCGGAGATGAGGTAGAAACTGTGCAGCTGTGCATGGTACTGCACAGTTGGAACCTGGAGAAATATTCGGCCAAAGTCGAACTGAGCAGCATATTCTACACTGGACAAGCGGGCTGGTGGAGAAGGGATGGGATTGGGAGTGTTGCCCAGTGATGTAGCTCCAATTGCTTCCTGCCACATAAATGCAAAGAATTGAGGGAAATGTCTCTTAAATTAAAATGGTTACCCAGAAGGTCAGTCAACTAGAGTATAGCTTCCCTGAACAAACAGACATTGGAAGGAGTGCTATTTTATATCAATAAAACTTTACTTTAGATTTAGTCAAGCCACCTTTGAGCTATAATGTTTAGGAAACACTGGAGTTCATCACTGAAGACAACAGTAAGTATGAGGGATGTGAAGATCCCAAAGACCCTAGTTACATCCCCAATTCAAACATGCTGAGTGAAGAATCAAGTGGGTCTGACTGATGTAATTCAAGTGATTTAGATACAGAGCCACATATGAGCCAAACAAACCCTGGGAAGCCAAAAGCAGCCAGGAAAGGACAATAATTGTTTTGGTGAAAGAAAACTTTTGAAACCCCTGAGAGCATATTCAAGGAACCTTGTACAAAACCTCCTGATGAGATCCATACTCCACTGGAGTAATTCAGAAAGTTCACACAAGAGACAAAAAAAAAAAAAAGACAAAAATCTAACCATCAGAGAAATGTTAATACCACAGTTAAAGAATTAGAAAAAACAAACAAAAAAAAAAAAAAAAAAAAAAAAGACTGGCCTCTGCCTGCCTATGGGTCTTTGCCAAATGCCAGGAAATCGATCATACTGGGAAAATGATACAAGGTGTCAGATAACATGTCCTGCAACTGGTTTCGGACCCTGCTGACATCTCTACTGTATATTCCATTGACAATACAGATTTGTCAAACAGACATGCGGAGGATAAGTGCTGGCAGATTCATCCATGGCTTGATATGTTTTGCAAACAATGGATGTCATCCCAGGGGAGCACCACTCTGTTGATGAGCAAATGGTTTCTTTCAGGAGGACACACAGCCCAATAAGGCAGTATGTTAAGGGAAAGCCCCACCCTTGGGGATTAAAAATTTGGGCCTACTGCTCCTCCTATGGAATTCTCTATGACTTTCTGTTTATCAAGGTGGAACTGGGAAGAAGAGCTTACTTGCGATTGGATGTGATGTTGTGGTGCAGCTGTGTGAAACTCACCCAGGTAAGCAAAACTACAAAGTTTTTACTCATACTAACTACTTCTCCTCAGCTCTTCTTCACTTCTTCAGCGACATATCTACTTTGTAGGAACACTTTGTGGAAATTGCTTGGTGGGTTGTCAGCTTGAAGATGAGAGAAGTCTTTCCAAGAGAGGAAAATGATCTTTTGAGGCAGGATRGATAAAGAGGAGAACACGATTGTTGTGACGTTCAACTGAGCCTCAAGATAAGCCTGCTGCTGGAGCAAATCAGACAAGGCATTTGTTGAGGTCAAAAGGTCACACATTGTGAAGGTGCACAACACATTCATAGGTGGGACTGACCTCATTGATGAATGGATTGCAAGGTACAAGTACCACGTGAAGTCCCAGAGGTGGTATCTCTACCTATTCAGGCAAACCATCATGCTCACTGTGGTTAATGCATGATTGATTTAGCTGCTGGTTGCTGCTGATTTAGAGCTGATTGCAGCTGCAGATGATCCTTGTGATAATTAAAATGTTCTTGAAACTTTCTGGTCGATGCTGGAGCATCACACACCTTTGGGTAAAGTTCACAGCTGCTC
>NW_013952561.1:711844-714834 GCF_001266775.1 Austrofundulus limnaeus | reverse complement strand
TTATTAGAAAAATTACCCTTGCTAGCTATTTATGTAGAGCTTTTTTAATTTTGTGGATGAAAATGAGGAGTGATGGTGATAAAAACGCCATAGGGGCTGTGAATAGGGAACAAAAGAAAAATAAAAAAGCCTAGAGCTGCTGTCACTGACTTGCCCAGCTAACAAGTGTTTAAGCTGTCAAAGCATCAAGTTGAACAGCCCGACTTCTAGCACTTAGCCTGTAACAGATGGACATAGTCGCTGATTGTCACAAGAAAAGCCAATAAAGAGGCCACAAAAAATGTCATGTACCTGATAGTTGAACTGGCTCCAGTGCAGTTCTTATTGGGAAATGTCAACATAAAGGTTTGAGTCAAAACTGTTTTCCTGCAAATCAGAAAGAAAATCAATCAGCCTTATTTTCTCATTGTGACTAGGGAACAGGTGGATGCTTTGAAAAAAAAATCCTAATTTAGTAGAAGTTTGAATTTTCAAGAAATCACTTCCTTGCTCTGTTGTCCTATAACAAAGTAACATAGACACAGAAGAGCCTGGAAAGCTTTTATAGATAGGAACAGAAGACCACACATTACACCTGGAAATACACAATAAGCCCAAACATACAACCGGTTTAACTTTTCTGCACTCCTAGAGACACCAAGTACACAAAAAATGCATTTACTGGCTAAAAAAGTGGATTTTGTGAAATGTCCCCTTAAATTCAAGTTGATCAAATTTACAACAAAAGAGAAAATTTTATTGCAATTCAGTCATTTCAATCATGTAAAATTTAATACATTCAGATTCAAATCAAAGGTGGCATACAAACAAGTTAATTTAAATCATTTACAAAGCAATCCACTCTAGTAGATTAAAAAAGTTTTATTTATTCAGCTGATTCAATCAATTTACCAATGAGAACAGCTGAAAATGTGGACAGGTATTGTTTATCAATCTGAAATGTGGCTTGTTTTAAAATATGCTACTCAGTGTTGTATTTGTATTTGTATGCAGAAATGTGTAGTGTTTGTTTTGTCTCATCTGATTGAGCGTTCAGCATCTGTTTTCCATCTGACAGTGAGTTATCAATGGGAAGCTCAGGGATTTATCTTGTGAGATCGTAAACCGATCCATAGATTGATTGATGGCCTCTGAACACATGACCAAAACCTTCCAGTTAAGCCTCYTCAATCCTTTTGACGCTTCCTTCTGTGAACAAGGACTAAATCCCATTTTAAAACATGTACTCTATGTGAGGTGCAAATGGATTTTTAAATCTGATGGCGATCAGACGGTGAAAAATAGATTTATATCTAGAGTGAAGTTTACATTTTTAATATGTCCTCTCAGAGGTATTTGACCTCTGTGGCTACAGATTTGAAAACTTTAAAATGTTTTTAAAAAAGGTGACCTAGGAATCCATAGTCACAGACAAACTGTCCTTTTTTAAGCCACTGATTTATCAAAAACATATTCCACTTTTCAAAGTTGGTAAAAAAGAGCTTAGTAAAAAAGAACAAGAATCTTAAAATGTCATCATTTTTTTTTAGCAATGAGAGCATTTTCTACCTGACAAAAGCACCATTTTTACCACACATTTTCAAAGTCATTACACCTGAACAATCCATCATAAGAAAAAAAATGTATTTCCTTGTATACTTGAGTGGGGAGCATAAAGACAAACAGAGGAATACAGAGAGTCTGATTGTTTTGCCGGCTTGTCTTTCATTGCTTCAGCTGACTGATGGGAAATTATGCAACGAAACAGAGGCTGAGTTAAACTGATCATTTTATCCAAAACATTCTTCAAACTGCTTTCTGTGCCCTACATGTTCAAGCCTCCAGGGCGTGTACAGTACAGTTTATCATTGTTGTGTGCCGAGGCAATCAATAAATTCATGTTTTTCCCCTCAAGTCACTTTACTGTGAAGTCAAATTAGGGCTAATCTGCATGAGATGGTGTTTCATTGAAGAAGAAGAAAAAAAGYCACCAGCTTCTGTTCTGAAATGCTGAGTTATGAAACTTGATGTAGCTGTCTACAGATATAGCTACTCACGTAACTGAAAATGTAGAAAATACCCTAACATAAATGTTTGTAAGGCTCTTTTACAATTTTAAATGTTCCTTTGTCAAAGACAACACACAATAATCTCTAATTCTTGAAAAAAAATTATGCTCACCCCAAATGTTTCTACTAATTGTTAAATAAAAAGAGAAAGTGAGAGAGACAGATTTGTCGGGCCTTTAATCTAACATAAGCACTCACAATAATATAAATTCTAAGGTTAACATGACAGATGTTTTAAATTTTTTGGCACTTAATAGGTTGATTTTAATGCAGATATTTTGATTTGAAAGAGAAACAAAGCACAARAAAATAATGATAAATTCCTACAACATGGAATGCATCACTTATTATTCCACTTATGCCATGACAGAAATCAGGTTCTCATAGGAATGTATAAAATATGTAGAAATGTGTTGACTTCATTGCATGCACCAATACATTGACAACATTTGACTCATGTGAGATACACCCATAGACTTGAATTATAACTAGACTGAGCCCTGCCTAYCTYGTCCATCTGTGACAACATGGAGGAGCAAAAATGACRACCATACAGGTGATACATACRGTTGGRATTGTTGAAATTCTACTATTTGGTTGATTATAAGRTTCCACACGTTATGTATAAAGCTCTCAAGAACTAATTAATTTGCTTTAAACATTCAATTACATTTTGTAAGAAGAGAGAGTTACTACAATCTTAAGGGAATGGAGTTTAGTAAAACAAATTTCGAACTATTTTGAAGTAGTGGAATACTTCAATACAGGGAATAAAACTAAAATAATCTTTAGGGTGATGTAAAAACTRCCGAATGTATGTTTAAGAGAATGATGAAGCTTATTTTGTTGAAGAAATACGACACAGCATAGTTTGTATAGATATGAATTAAACCTGACATTGTTTTATTTTATTTTATTTATTTCAAATAAAATGTATTATTA
>NW_013952561.1:703114-711724 GCF_001266775.1 Austrofundulus limnaeus | reverse complement strand
ATTATAAGCTTGTTTTAATTTTAAACTGTTACATGATGTAATTGAGTGTCTATTAACAAAGGAAACCTCAAGATTTTATTGCGTATTGACAATGAGTTTTTTGGAATATTTTTAATTTCAGTTCTGGTCAGATAAAATCCACATTGAGGTAAATAAGATTAGATCTGTTTACTTACATAATGATACACATTTTCCTGTTTCTCKTGTGTTGCTATATCCATAGCACAGCTTTCTGACATTTATTAATTAATTTATTTATTTATTTGCTATGCTGCCGACATGCACACAGTGGTTAATCAAGACTCTTTTCCGTTCTGCTCAGCATCATAATTGCTGAGTGGTCAGAGTGTGGTCAGGACTCACTCCAGCTGTTCTATACAACCTGCTTGGATACACCCAWTTGAAGCAGTGAACAGCTATAGGCACCCAGGAAGCAGTCGGAATTGGTGTCTTGCTCGAGGACATCATGACACATGAGTATGGTGGAGAATCAAACCTGTGGCATTTTGGTTACAAGATGGCTGCCCGACCACTGAGTCACAGCCGCTTATTAGTCTTATAAGTAAGTTTTTTTAAGCCACCGTATTTGCCATGAAACAGGCCTATTGTTTTTGAGTTTGTCATATTTAAAATCTGATAAGACTAAAATGTTGTGCTATGAAAACATTATGCTACCGCTAGTTAAAGACCACTGAGAGGAAAATGTGCCTGGAGACATGGAAAGTCAAGAGTGTAGGAATAARGTTAAAGCAGCTCTAAATGTGAAGACAATAACAGGTAAAAGTGGAGAGCTGGCTGACATGATGCAGAGATGGAACGTAGACATATTCTGTGTGCAAGAGCCCAAGTGGAAGGGCTGCAAGGCTCGCAGCTTTGTGGCTGAGTTTGAGCTGCTTCATCATGGTGTGGATAGGAAAAGGAACAGAGTAAGGGTGGTCCTGAAGGAGGAGTTTAAGGTGAAAAGAATGTCAGATAGGGTTGCGTGTCAAGGTAGAAGTTGGTTTTATGCCGTCACTGGTTCTGCTCCACAGATTGGATGGGAGGTAGAGGAGAAAGAGAAAATCTGAAAGGATTTCGATGAAGTGATAGAGAGTATTCTCAAGGAGAAGAAAGAGGACCTGAATGGACATGTTTGTCCAAATTACTGCAAACATTCTCCCAGGTTACTTAAAAAAAGTTTAATACAACTATTAACTACAGTTTAAGTTCATAAAAATAACTATCCAATTTAACACAACAGGAATAGAAACTTTTAATATTATTAATTAATATTAAATACATTTTACATCAAACTGAGTAATGTTATTATTTGCCTGACACTGCTGTGCAATTTAATAATGCAGCATGAAAAGAAGAAGCCCTTTTAGATTTTCTACATTTAAGAATTTTGATCATTTTCAGGATGATCACTGTACCCCCCCCCCCCCACACACACACACACACACAAGTCAGACGAGCAACATTCAGATTACTGATCATCTGAACAGTATTTCCTTTGACTCCTCCACATTCAAGCTGCCTTCTCCACAGAATGAGTTACTCCAGCAGCCGCTGATGAGCTCTGTTTGGTGTCTGATTGCCGTGTTTGCCCATCGACTACTTGTAGCCACCGTATATTTTATTCATCGTATTATTCCCTCTTGTTCCAACTGATTAGCCGTGAATACAATTGAATAATAAACCATGCAAAAGACAAAGTAAAAATGAAAATAAAGTGAAAAAATGGGAATCCCAGTAAGGAGCATAAAACCAAACACATAGCTAATGAACATTTTTTTGCTGTAAATTCGAATTGAGAACATTCTCCAATTGTGCTGCCAGCCTGAAGCTAATGATATATCACAGAACCCCTTTTTTCATTTTTGAGAGCCCTATTTGATTTGAAAGTGCTGACAAATTATCGACTGGTTGTGCCTTTTCTCCATTTCTGTGAGTTTGTATTGGAAATATGCAAATGCGCTATCATTACACGGTAGTAATGTCATCGCTAATTGCCACTGATGGCTGCAGTTTAACGACAGTATTATTTTATAAACACATCAATGCAGACAAACGCAGTACATCTGTGTTCCTGCGGAGTGAGGCAGGCAACCTGCTCATCACTCATTCTGTTTCATAGTTCATGTCTCTGCCTCCCTACTTCACTCATGCTCTCTCCGTTTCACGTGCACATGCCCACAAGCGACACACATTTCTCTCCTGTGCGACTGTCCTCAGACATTGTTTTTTTCTCTCCCAGTCATCATTTTCCCTGTCAAGTTGGCATGACATTGTCTACGGTGCACTTTAAATATGCATAGCACTAGCGTTCAATTGAGTTCATTGCATATTTGTTATTCAGGAGCTATAATGTAGAATATTGGGTTGAACAAGCATAGTATATGAAGAGTCATGAACTGCCCAGCAACCTTTAGCTTTAATGAATAACAAATACTTTGATGTGGCAAAAGGCAAATGAGCCAGGCAGCACTGCTCACATTTTTTACTTTGAAACATTAGGTTGTATAAGGCTTGGCTTTGTGGTTCCTTTTTTTCTCTCTCTCTCTCTCTTGCCTTTTTTGATGCAGACAATAAGATCAGACAAGAGAGTGGGAGAGAAAGAGAGAGGAGGAATGACAAAGCACTGTATTTGACTCAAATCAGTGTCAGCTGCAGTGAACACTTCAGCCTTTGCACACGAAGCACACGATCTTACTGAGTTTGGAGCGAGGGAGGCACTCTTGCTTTTTTGGATCACTCATTCCCGAGTTCAAGTTCTCACATTATCTCCAGCACCTCGGCTGATTGGAGTGGCAACAGAGCACATGTCACACTGGCCTTACAGCAGGTTAACTCAGTTCATTTCTTAAGGCCATCCAACACCTTTTGTGTTTGACCTCTAATAAGCTAAGACTTAAATTAAAAGACCGTTATTGCCATCCAATCTAGTTTGCCGTGCTCCATTTACCAGCCCCCCATCAATATTCACCCATGATGAATTAGACTGCAGTGGAACAATGCGTGTTACCTACAGTTTGCTGCTCACCGCACAGTTCACCTCATTACCAAAGTATCAAATCTGATGGAACAAAGATTAGAAAATGATGTAATGGAGTTTCACACGGGGGAAGACAGCCCTTCCCTTGGCAGCTCCTTCACTGTACTCTCTCCTATAACTTAACACAGCCAAGTCCTATTGCTCTTCACAGCATCGTTACAATGTTTTATTCAGATGCTACCAAGAAATATATGCTATCTGCAAAGCCAAGTAATATGTTAATGACATAGATCAACTGTGATCATTGCAGGATTAGCTTGATCAAACTCACTTTTCTTGTCAAGCAAGGCAGGCTGAAGAATGCAGGCAAGAGGTACTTATTTTTTCTCCTCCAGAAAAACAAATAGATTTTTGGGGATTTCTGAGATATGCGCAAAAAAAGGTCATATGACGTTAGTTGCTATGACATTGGTGCAAGCAGTGTTCCTCACTGACAGAAATCTCTGGCATTTCTTACAATATGAGCAATAAAAGCAGTTACCATAGATACCAGAAATTGTTTAACCTGCACCTTTATTTACTATTACTCATTGAAAATGTTTGAAATCATCCCAAATAGTTTTATTTTGCTTTCAAGAAGCTAGAGTTGCTGTTGATTTTTCAAAGTATTCTTGAGTTTTCCAGGCTTTCTGAAGACATTTAAAGCATGTTTTTGGAATTTAGCTCCATTTTCTCTGGAACAAAAATAATCTGAAAAGACCTGGGACATGCACCATCCTTCAGTTTTTCATCTACTGGATACCAGGTTTACAACTAATAACAATTTGGAAATACTTTTGTTGTTGCTAAAATGCAGATTTACGTTAACAACTGTGTTATTAGACAAAACAAGAGATGCAAGTTACAGCTAGTAACAAAATACAAAACTGTTACATTGTGTAAGCACAACATAACACAAGTTCATCACATGAGTTTAGGAGCCTTTTTAAAAAATGAACAGGTCAGACTTGGGTGGCATGAAAAAAAAATGTATTGGACCAGTAAAATAAGAAGTGACTGAAAATTAGTGAAAAGCAGCCAATGGCCAAAGAGAGAAACTCAAGAATGRTTGTTCAAGAGCACTTTATATGTTATATGGTCTACTTGGAGGCAAAGTGCATCGAAGAAGGAAAACTATAAGATGCAGAGTTGTAAAGTAACTAAGTACAAATACTTTGTTACTGTACTTCAGTAGAAATTTTGGTTATCTGTGCTTTATTTGAGTAATTATTTTTAGCCTACTTTTTACTTCTACTCCTTACATTTTTACACAATTATCTGTACTTTCTACTCCTTACATTTTTAAAAGGGTAAGAAGTAGAAAGTATATAGTATATATAGAAAGTTTATAGTTATATTTAAATGAGAAGTATAAATATATACCATTCTGACACCATATGAGTTTGTACACAATCCATCACAGCTGCACACCTTTAAAAAATGTTTTCTGGAGAAGTCGCCTCCCAATAAATGTCATTATGGGGAGGTGAAAATCCAACCACTCACTTTTACTCAATACTTTTAATACTTAAGTACATTTATACGGGAAATTTAAATAAATACCATTTTGACACCATGTGAGTTTGTACACAATCCATCACAGCTGCACACCTTTAAAAAAGGTTTTCTGGAGAAGTCGCCTCCCAATAAATGTCATTATKGGGAGGTGAAAATCCAACCACTCACTTTTACTCAATACCTTTACTTTTAATACTTAAGTACATTTTATGTCAGAAATTTACTTTTGACACTTACATACAAAATAAATTAGATACTTTAAGACNAATATTTTTAGAGAAGACTTTAACTTTTACCAAAGTATTTTTATGATAAGATGCTTGTACTTTTACTCAAATATCACTTTAAGCTACTTTATACAACACTGATAAGACTCAATATTTCTGCACAGTATTGTAAAAAAAAACTAAATAAATAATTCTGGAATCTACAAAGCATGCTATTCATGGTAGTTGCAGTTTTTCATTAGAGTGTTAGAACTGGTGCACCTTTTGACATGAAATAAATAAAATAAAGTAATGTTATACAAACRTTCAGTGTCATTGACCTTGAATCCCCACAAATCAGGGCTGGAACTGTACTCACTCTAAAGCAATATAATAAAATACATTTTGAGTCACRTCAGCTGCTTGATTAGGCATGACAGTAAAAGTTAAATAAAAAGCCAAAAGTGTGATTTTTTTTTTTTTTTAGTTTGTGTTTGCCATTTTTGTTGTTTGAAATCAGGGGCATCACAATTTATATATTCAGAAAAATGGATCAAACTGCCCTTTAAAGAAACAAGCACAAGTAGTGAAAAGAAGTCTAAGAATGAGTTATTCTGTGTTGAAAGAAACCACTGCAGAGTTTAAACTTATTTCAGCTGTAAAATTCACAATAATTGACACAAAGAGACCTGTTTTTCCTTATTCCCCCCTTCTGGGCTTGGATGGGTGCCACGTGTCTACTGATGTACTGAGCTATATATGCTGCAACGTGTAAGCTTTGCGTAGGATAGTGACAAACCGTCAATACAGAGAAGTAGCATTAGAAAATAATATATTAATACAGCAGTGTTGTGAACCTTCAAAAGCCAAACTGAAATCTTCAAARTGACAGTTCACGCAATAGTCGATATTGTCACAGTGACTGCACACATTTTTCAGTTGTAGTTTGGAACAGTATTAGGCATCATTTTGACWTTCAGGTAAAAATAAATAAATAAATAAATACTATCCAGTAATCACATGCCACCTACTTGACACAAGAAGAATTGGCTTGATTCTGAAACACCTGGAAAGCATTTGCTCTCTCACTGTACACGTGTCCCTGGGAGTTCATTTCTTTTKATTCAGGGAAAGGTCATGGTTGATTACAGTTAATGAAAAGGTCAGCCATAATTAAAACTGATGGGACACGACCTGCGCTGTCAGACATGAACTCTCCTCACCCACGCACTAACAATAYGTTTGCATCTCTGCATTTGTGCGTCACTAATTTTCTATCCCACATTGCATGGTTAACGGCAACATGCAGCTTTTTTAATTAAATGCCTCACTGTGATCTTGAACAGAGCACCAAGTGCATTGGTTACATGTGTAAATCCTCGAAATGCAGCCAAAAGAAACTGTTTAGTAGGATGTCAAGATCCATATAAAATGCGGGACTTTGACACCAATTAATGATTTTGTTGGAAAGTTTTTTTTTTCCGTAGAAAGAGTATTTCACTGGTTAGACTAAACAAAACACAGAAGAGATGCTCATTTGTTTATGCAACAATGATGTAAAGGCCAGAACAAACAAACTGGTTTCTTCTTTCAAGCCTGAGTAATTCTAGTTTCTAACAAAGTTCATGAAAGAGATTCTTTGGTGTTCTTAGGACAAGATGAAGATAAAGTCTAAAATGTTTTAGTTGTAAAGAGGCATAATATTGTCATTGTGGGAAACCATTGCTGTTGGTGAWCTAGTTCTTTAAAATAACTTCATGTTGACATAAATCTGTTAAGCCGCTTTTACATTGACCAGTTTCAGCAATCATTTCCAAACATGCCACGGCTGAATTGAATTTTAAATGATTTGACTGGACTATTGTAAAAAAAAAAAGACTGCCTTGAGTGTTATGTTTAATGTATGTTTCACCTGTGCATCTGAAGCTCAAACAAAGTTGTAATCTTCAAATCAACTAATTCTAGCAAAAAATGGTGTCATTGTCCTTTAATCCCAAGTTTATTGTCATTAAATTACATTGTAAACATTTTAACAATATATAAWGGTAAGTGATTTAATTAGGGGATGCTTTTCTAAGAGTTTCACCTTGTAAAACAACAACAAATTGCCTCCAGACCTTTTGCTTTGAAAAGGGTAAGCTAAAAATACAGCTTTTTGGTACACCTAATGCATTAATGTGCCACTACATCTCARTTCTTCAGCTTCAGTCTTCAGGCCACACTTTCTAAGAACTATTCAAAAAACAGTGTGGGGGTGGGATTACAATAAATGAATAAAAAAGGAAGGAAGTAAGAAATTTTCTCTATCCACAACATTTTAAAAATTTAAAATTAAAAGCAATTGTCTGATATAAATATTTTTGACCAATCACAGCAAATACAATTTTGGGTATAGTGACCAGTCAATTTTTTTCAGCTCAGTTTATTTACAAAATTTGAGCTAAAAAAGAGAGCCAGTAATACAACTTATTTTCACTTTAATCGTTTTATGACCAGCATTATTCATATTTTTATTCCCTCTATCTTATGTTTCATTACATCTTACMGGCACTGATTACAAACAAACTTTGATGTAAAATCTGATGAAACACCATGTCAGAATGGACAACAGAAAAAAAAAAGTTTTCAAAATATGTTTTATTGTTCTGGATTTCTTTAACATTGAAAATACAACGCTGGTTGTAGTTCAGTGCTCTTGTTTATTTTCAATTATTATTCAAATGGGTTTACATCCTTTCAGATGCAGAGCACGCAGTGTATCGCTTATGCATCTCAACACCCASTTTCTCTCTTTTTTGTTCCTCTTTATTTAGGTCAGCCTCCAAAAAGTTTAATCTACTGCTTGGTCAAAACAAGGCCAGAAATGTCGCTTTTACTTTTAAGAGTTGACAAATTGGCGTATTTCATTCACTTTAAGAGCAGTGTTTTCTGTAGACGAGCTGCTTTGTGTGCACAATGTGGGTACTTTTAATTTAGCAGACTTTACACATTCATGAAAAGATGCTGAACACACTTTCTGTGGCAGGTGAAGAGTGTGCAGAATTTTTCATCCAGGCCAGCTGCTTAGGAGCTCATAAATTAGCACATATTTGCCAGGTGGCAGGAACTCATAATTGAAACGAGTAGTTATGTAAAATGATTGCATGCAAAGCTTGCAGCTAGTAAATTTGAGAATTTTTTTTATCTCTTGCATGAGTTGTTGCTCCAGGCCTGTATTTGTTTGACCCGTTAGATGCCATGTGTCAAACAGAAGGCCCACAGGCCAAATGTGGCCTGCCTGTGACTTCCGTCCATCCTGTCAAAAGCTCTACCCCATTTATTTATTCATTTTATAAATATATAAAAAAATGTTTTTATATCATTGGTAAACTTTAAATTTATGACTCTATGCAACAAAATCAACAAATATAAAATTGAAGAATAATAATTATTGCCCTTCCCATGAGTTATTAGCGTTGAATTAACTGTGGCTCCCTGAGCAATTTTGTTGAATAGCTCAGTATTAATGTCTCAGAATAAGCTGCTTTAAAACCACCATCGATCATAAACTACATCTCCCATAATGCATGTTGATTATGCATAGGAATTCCCTGTTGGAAAGTGGGAGAGTTCTGAATTCAAGACTTAGGTCCAACATACCATGAACCAAAAGGAGTAGAGAGAAGAAACAAATTGTAACGCATCTGCCCCAAAAATACATTTCAACATCGATGCAGCATTTCTTGTACTTTAGCTTGAACAAAACAAAATCAAGTCTTAACATTGAAACAGCAGATTTATGTCAATCCATACCATGTAGCATCCATCCATCCATCCATCCATCCATCCATCCATCCATCCATCCATCCATCCATCCATCCATCCATCCAT
>NW_013952561.1:699926-702275 GCF_001266775.1 Austrofundulus limnaeus | reverse complement strand
TAGTAAATCAGTCTCAAAACAAGATCAAAAAGATTTTTTTGGTTGGATGTAAGATTTTTAAACTTGGTTAGATGGACAGTTTTAGCAGTGTATGTGTCACTATGGATATTATATTTAATTAATGAAACTCATAAATAACTGTATCTAAAATGTTTTAAAGCAGCACATTTGCTGTAATCTAGGCTTTATATTATCACCCACGTAATGCACAAAAACCATAAATTTATGTATTGCTAACTGTGTACAGTACAAGCAAAACATTTTATTTATTTATTTATTTATTTATTTATTTATTTATTTATTTATTTATTGTTTAAATAGTTACTTTTGGAAAATGAAGTGCTGTTTTCTCTTTGGTCTTGGAGAAGCCGAGCACCATCAAGGGGATCTGGTGATAATACAAGCTGCTGGTTTCTAACGGAACACCAGGAGGAGAACATACAGTACATGACCCCCACCCTGTGAGCTCATGTGCTCTTTGAAGCTAAGAGAACACATACCCCAACATGCACGTGAGTTCCAGGGTTGCATTAAATTCTAATGCTCTCACGAGCTTCGACAGACACATCTTGTCTCCCAAGGCACTGCAGTGCAAAAGTACTTCACTGTGCAGAAACAGCTCTATCTGTTTAATTACCCTCCTCTGAGGCATCAACACATCTCAACTGCCACCCCCACCTCTCATGAATTAATGATGCACATCTCTAGTTGTTATTAGTAAGCTGCACTGGGAAGCAGACTGGTCGAACWTCATTTAGAATTCAGCTTAAAAAAACTGGAGGTTGTTATTGTTCTTCACGGCAGTGACTGTTAACCAAACATCCTCATCCTGTTGTTTCTCCAAGGTGTGTGGGGATCTGCTGTTTACTGGTAAACCCAGCAAGAGCAAAACAGATCTGTTTCCTGAAACTTGCCATACATTATGTGCATACAGTATACGTCATGATAAGATTGGAAGTTGGGTAGTTAATGTTTTATGAGTAACCCAAAAAGGATTTTTTTCCGTTTGTATGTTTATGATGAAGGTGTTTTAACGTGGTGTCTGTTTCCTCTGCTTTCAGCTTTGTTCTTGCTTCTCTTCAGCTTGTACCTTACAGGGCTGTAACTGCTGGTATCRTTGTTAACGGCATCTGACATTCACAACGGTTGTCAGTTTCCTCACAGGAGCTGCAGGGCCTCGCTTTTGTGTTGAAAGACTTTTACATATGTTAGAAAAAAATTACATCCAAAATTTTCTCTCAGAATACACAGACTTGTTGATGGAACTCATGCAAAACCTTTCTCAATTTAGTTTCTCTGAATCCCCCAGAAAGTTTTCTCTGGGAGATTTGGGAGATATGGGACACATGAAACTGAATTGTAACTGTTTAGAGACAACAGTGAGAATTGGACATTATGGGTGCTGTATACGTGACCTGGTCCTTGTTGATCGCAACAGTAGCTTCAGCATCTGCACCAGCTAGGAAATTCATTGCAGCTTTCTGTATGTAGGCCTGGTCCTCGTCCAGCAGTCTCTGCTCTTCTTCTCCATCATAAGATGTCCGTCCATCCGTCCGTTTTCTGCCACTTATCCAAGGTCGGGTCGCTGGGGAAGCAGCCTTAGCCTCCTTCCCCACCAGAGAGGTGACATTCCACCTCCCTAGAGCCAGCTTCTGTAGAAGAGGATCGGACCGCCAAGGTCCCAGCCTTCAACCACTGCCCAAYACACAATGCACCCGACCCCTACGGCCCCTCCCACAGGTGGTGAGCCCATGGGAAGGGGGACCCACATCTCCTCTTCAGGCTGTGCCCGACCGGGCTCCATGGGCAAAAGCCCGGCCACCAGGCTCTCGCCAACGTGCCCCACCTCCAGGACTGACACCATAGTGGGGCCCCGGTGACCCGYGTCCGGGCAAGGGAACATTGGACCTCATGCAAAACATGTTCGTATTCTTATCCTAATTTTTCTTACTTTTGTTTGTAAGTCGAGTTCGTACGAACATGCCACACCAGATTCAACAAACTCTTCTATCTTCAGGAAAAGTGTATAAATGAGCTGCATAAATTCCACCTGTTCATATCCAGCTGCACGTGCACGCATAATTACCACCCCAAAAACACCATATAAGGCTGTTTCCTGCCTCAGGTACAAGGAAGTGTCCATTCATGAAAATGACAGTGAAAACTAAAAATAAAAAAAATGAGATGGAAAGGGGAGAGGGAAGTCTGGGTCTCTCTGCTGCTGCCCCCGCGACCCGATCCCGGATAAAAGGCAGAAACTGGACGGACGGACAATTCATAGTTAGTCTAAATTATTACATTTAAAATTATAACTCTAATTCAAGCAGAATAGCCTATTGTCAACATAAT
>NW_013952561.1:693471-697858 GCF_001266775.1 Austrofundulus limnaeus | reverse complement strand
GAGCACAGATGCAGGAAGTGCGGGGACTCAGGGAGACATGTCTCACGCATATCCCGCATCCGTTATGTCCGTGCCTTCACTGCCCAGGGCCCTTTRGAGACCGTGGGCCCCTGGGCAATTGCCCAATTGCCCATATGGTTAATCCGGCCTTGCCATCACCGCAACCTGGGCTTGAACCTTTGTCTGTTACAAAACCACAGCACTGACCACCAAATTACAGGGGCCCCAATTACATCCAAAATTTTAGTATACAAAAA
Organism: Austrofundulus limnaeus; assembly: GCF_001266775.1. Taxonomy (NCBI): domain Eukaryota; kingdom Metazoa; phylum Chordata; class Actinopteri; order Cyprinodontiformes; family Rivulidae; genus Austrofundulus; species Austrofundulus limnaeus. Next base: position 697,601 of record NW_013952561.1, on the reverse strand, counting down.
CTTTCTGCCGGAATGAAACAAAACAACTGCAGTTACCTCCTTATTTTACATTGAGCTGCCTGACGACATCAGCAAAGAAGTAACACCCTGCTGCTCCAAGCAATGTTAATGTTTCTTTAATGGCTAACATGATGGGGTAATACAGGTCAGGTCACAGCAGAATTAAACACAAGCGTAGATTTAATGCATATTTATTTTTAGACTTTTGGCTTCATTTCACTTTATAATGGTTCTAAAAATATTCATGTATTCCTATTCAGATATACAGAGAGAACCCTATCGAATTTGAGGCCATTATCTTGATTTACCACAGCAATTCTAAAAAAAAAAAAAAAAAAAAAAAATGCCTGTGGCTGATAAAAATCTGTGGAGTTATATATTTCCTGGGGTCACCTGGCAAGTCTAAAGAAGTCCGGTCCCATTCATTTTCAATCTGTCGCACTCTATTGTAGAATGAATGGCAGAAGAGGGAAGACTTCTRATCTTTGTGAACATCAGTGTGAGCGCACATTTTCCACATGATAAGCGGGTCTGTTTTCAGGATTAGTACACAGAATTCATTGAAGTGTTCCATTTCTGCAGGGTTAATCTGTACTTTCTTTAAATGTTGCATCTACTGCAAAGTAATTAGTCACAGGAGGATACTTCTACAGCAGTGGGAGTATGTACAGTACATGGAAAATGATTAAAATTTAYAGACAGACAGCTTGTGGATTTAAAGATGTCATTAAAAGAAAAACGTATTTCTGTCAACTCAGCATGCCTTTAAGCCAATACAAGGCAACCATTTAAAGAAGATTAAAGATTTGAAAGCTGGAGCTTGACCCCCCTGCTGTATTGTTTGCATATACATCTAGTTTTATCCAATCCATACCATGGAGACTTGAAAAAAATCATTATGAATATTATTTATATTTTCTAAAGTGGAACAAAAATTGCCTGTAGATAATATGTATTAGAATAATGCTGCATTATTAAACAATGTGTTTCTAGAATCAGTGGGGCTCCACGACTCTGGTCACCTCCCTTGACAGATTTTGACTGACATTTAAGCACTGCTGTTGCAATGAGCTGTGGTGTCAGTCTGTGTGATGGATCCCAGTAGGGACTATATTAGCTCTGAATATCCTATGAATGCTAACATGATGCATTTTCCCTTCTTTTTGACAATGTGGCTTTGCTTWTCTTTAAGCAACACATTTAATTAAGAGCCAACCCACTCTGAGTGTATTTATCCAACAAATGAAGAAAACATACTGTGTCAATACAATATTTTAGTTTAAAGACCTACTTATCTCATTGGCTTAAACCACATGGTTCTTCCATGCAAACCCATATGATTTAACAAATATTTCATTTCATATTCATTGAGAAGCTTTACTAATAAAGATCCTTTGCCTACGTGTAGATAGGGAAAAAAATGCCAAAAATGAAAAAAAAAAAGTATTTCTCACGTTTTATAGGCGAAGTTTGTGGTGAAGTCCAAAACATTTCTCTGCTACCAGGTGTTGGTGAAACTCATAATTCTGCTATTTTAAAAAATGTTGTACTTGTTGCCCAATTGTCAACGAAATATCTCACATATCCCGTGACTATAAATAGAAATTGAAATTCCCTTTAATACTTGCTAAGATTTGACCCTGATTTTCAGCTGCTCTGCTTTAATTAATCAGGATTTTAGTTTTTCCCTGGCATTACCCACATTTTGAATACTTTAGTCACTCAGTACTTTCTGCTTGTAAATAAATCTGATTTTTATCTTATCCTCTTGACCCAGGAAAAACAAATAAACTGATAAATAAATCACTCAGACATCATCTCAAAACTAGTTGGAATAAAAACAAATGTAGGTTTTACAATAAGTTTATTTATTTACCTTTATTTAATCAGGCAAAGCCCTTTGAAATCACATATCCTTTTTTTGGCAAAGGAGGTCTGGGCCTGAATGATTTTAGACTGTGGAAGGAAACCAGAATAAATCTACATAAGCACAAGAAGAACATGCAAATACCATACACAATATCACAGATCCAAATCAGTGGTTGAACCGAGGAACCTTCCTGCTTTGAAGCAACATTGCTGACCACTAAACCATTGTGTTGCCCAAAAAGAAAGAGCTTATTCATTTTTTTAAATCAAATATTTGCTTGTCTATCCATCAGGAGCAACATCATTGTTTGTAGTGAGAGCCTCCATTTCAGGCAGTCCATCTTACAATCAGCTAGCGTAAACAATCTGTCTTGATCTGAGCTGAATATCTCTGTTCTTGACTTATGCAGACATGAGAACAAGTAAAACAGGGACCACACTCAAACATAAACAACTCAAAGCAGCCCAACATGGCAAAAATCCAATAATAATCATAACAAAAATAATTATATTAATGTGAAAATCAGCTACAACTCATAACCTATGCCACAGCTGATCTTGGCTGACAACTTCACAATTTATGCATGAATGAATGGATAAAGTCTCATGCATTTTGATGATTATTCATCTCATTTTTGTTCAATTTTAAAACATCTTGTTTACTATAGCCTTGAGTTAAATGCTAATTTGACATAATCCATATTTAATATATTTTTCTAAAACTTTGAATAAAAAAATAATAAAATCTCTTCACAAAATTTAAACTGTTACAAGTTTCTCATGACATACAGCCAAACATGTTACTGCTGCTTCAAACAAATCAAATAGTTTTATTATTTAAATGAAATGATCCACCAACACTTGAAAATGAAAACCAAATCTGCCCGAAGTGCTAAAATAATTTTCACACACTCTAAAATAAATGATTTTGCATCAGCTCAAAAATCTGAAAGAGCATGATCCCTTCCTCAAACAATGAACAGGTGATTTCTGTGTATTTGCAATGTCATGTTGCTGTGATGTGGACATTAGCTGCAAATGGATAAAAGCCTTCAGTGGACATTCAGACAAGGATGCATGAAAAAAAAAAAGTTCCAATCGGTGCAAAAATGCATTTTTTTCATAACTTGTATTCCTGAAATCTCACTGCCTCAGGATAACTGAGTGTCAAGTTTATTAAACATGAATTAAAGCTGTGGTTACACAGAATAATCCAGTTTGATACAATGCTTCAAATAAAAGGCATCTAGATATTGAAAATATCGGATTTTTTATTTTAGCTTTGTGAACTTTGATGCCAGCCAGTACATTATGAATAAAACAAGAAGCCAATGACAGTGAATATTTCTCACTTTTCCTTTTGATTGGTCTAAAAAATCTCATTATTGCTGAGCAGCATTGCTCTCTCCCCAAATGTACAGTGCCAATATTTTTATTTTTATGCATTTACACATCAGTAGAGACTTTGTTGTTTTACCACAGGAGAAAATGTATACAGGGTGTAAAAGCATGTGGAATGTGTGAATGGCAAGAGAGCTCAGTTTCTCAAGGTTTAAACCTATTTTAGCACCTCTGCTAGCAGAAGAGCACATATAAAAAAAATAAATTTTGCTGTTTTTTATTTTTTATTTTTTTGGACGTGTTATGTAGGACACATTCCTCTGCAGCACAATGTCACACGGTGACCGTCTCTGCTGCTGTTTATTAAAAATAACCACAGTATTTCCTGAGTCTCTGTGAGGGAGATGGTTTTAGTGAAAAGCTTAGAAGATGATGGGATGGCATTTTTTATTTATTTTCTAAAGATGGTCTTAGGCTGGAATTGAAGCACTAAGAAACATGAATGCTCAACCTCAAGCTTCTGTTTCTGATAAATTGTTTGCTCCTCCACCTGGTATCACCTTACCAGACCCAAGATCTGAACCAAGACTATGTCCTCCAGAATCATTTAAAGGAGACCCTGACCAATGCCGTGCTTTTTTGACCCAATGTGAAATTCACTTTCAGCTTCAACCATCTTCTTTCCCTTCAGATCGAGCGAAAGTGGCGTTCGTAATATCTTTGCTTTCAGGAAAACCCAAGTTATGGGGCACAGCTGAATGGCAGCGGGATTCATTGATCTGCTACAGGTACAAACAGTTTGCTCAGGAACTACAAAGAGTCTTCAGTCCAGTTTTACCCCACAAGGAGGCGACCAGAGGACTACTGAATCTGAAACAAGGTACAAGAAGGGTTACTGAATTTATTATTGACTTTCACAC
>NW_013952561.1:682637-686542 GCF_001266775.1 Austrofundulus limnaeus | reverse complement strand
GATTCTTGCTCTCCCTCGGATTCTGTCTTCACCTCACGGACCAATTAACCCAGCAGCGCACAACAGCGACGACGTCACTCAGCTTCGGACTGTCAACAGCGCTTCTGTATGGAACACTCTTACGAACACCAGGTCAGTGGTTTTATTTTTCTCATTCGAATTAAACCCTGACCTTGATAACAGTTGTTCTCTGTGTCCAGAGCTACCAGTCCCTCCAGACGTCCAGATCCAGAACCTCACCACTACCTTGTACTTTCAAAATAAAACCTGTAAAACTGTTTTTGAGTTTGGTATTTTATCAGAGTTCAAAAACCCAGTCTTATCAATGTATGGTGATTTTCAAAACAAATACCCGAGTCCACCTTCTTTGTTTTTTTCTGTTTAGTTTGTTGACGGCGCAATAAATCCTGGGATATTGTTGAAAACTCATAGGATACTCAGATGCAGCACATCTTATCAGGGTTTTGTTGGCCGCATGAGTAGTTGCCTACGAATTGGGACAACCTACGGTGCAGTGACAACAAATACACCCCATGTGGGCTACACTACCTAAAACGAGGTACAGCCAATGATCCAACAAGGAAGTAAAGAGGAGAGACCGGTTAAATACAAAAATAAAGGCGAATTGATAAGTGACACCAGGGCTGGAAACTGATTGCAGATTACTGATAGGCGAGTTTGGCAAGGAGGGCTGGAAAACTAATAGAGGAGGGTACATAACCCTAAACCCAACCCCTGACCCAACAATGGCATTCCCCCCATGGGGACAGTGAAAAAGGTCCACATAAGTAGCAGTTTGCCAACAAGTAGGTCTGTATGCCAAAAATTGTCCTCATATAGTAGAGAATACCTGCACACACACACACACACACACACACACACACACACACACATTTTCTATCCCTTTGGCAAACTTGCATTGACTTCCATTCATTTTCCAGTTATTTCTATAGCCTAACTCTGACCCTTTGTCCTAAATCTAACCACCCCACCTGATCCTAAATCTAGCCTAAACTCAATTCACACCGAGGTCCTAAACCTAACCCCCTACCTAAAATCAGCATTTGTACTCGTGAGAACCAGGATTTGATCCCCATAAGGAGYCTTGGGTCCCCACGAGGCTGTGCTCTTTCTGGAAAATGGTCCCCATAATGTAGCAAAAACGTGTCCACACACACACAAATGGTACATTCACACCAAAAGCGTTTTGAGCTGCAGGAACGGCCAGTTTACATGCAAAGTCTATGGTGGACGTGCCTCTAGGGGTCTCGCGGTGCATCAGGTCCATTTAGAGCGGCACGCAAGGAAGTGGAAGGTAGCGGTAGAGCATTTTCCGTGCCTGTGGTGCGTTGAAAGCAGCCGACGACGCTGCTCGACACGCGACATCAACCAATCGGAGAGACTCATTTTTCCATGTGGCAGTTTCCTGAATGTTGCCCACAAAAAGATGGACAGGAGCTCTTTAGCTGAAATCAACCGTCTGCAGTTGGTGTTCTGGTTGGAGATATCAGCACCGATGTCAGTCAGCAGCTCGTTAAACTGACCGCGGTGGTAAACTGGGCTCGGGACAAAAAATAGTTTGTCCGCTCACAGCTCCTGGAGTGGTGAAACTAACCAAACAAACCGCCTCTAAATTGTCTGGTGAATTAATTATCTGGTGAGCACAACATTTGCTTGCTTGTTAGTAATCAAAGCAAAGCTATTTTCTTTATTTTATCTTTATTTCATCCATCAATAAAGACAGACCAGAAAAAACCAAGACGCTCCTCCCTCTTCAGACATGCCTCTAGTCTGTGTTCTGGTCTGAACATAGTACATCCAACCTGAGGCATTGGGCGCATTTTTGCTGCTCAAAATGCATTCGGTGTGAACATAACATAACTTCACTCCTTTTTTAGCTTCCAATGCAACACCTGCAGAAAGGTGTTACTAGCAAAACACTTTACCCCAGAGGAGCCCCACTTTCAATCCTATATAGAACTTTTCTCCAGTTTTGGAAACAAATATAAATGTTCACACTTTATTCAGAAGCACTTTAATGACCAAATGATATATTGTTAAAAAAGCTCCTCATCATTACTTGGATAATGACACTGGAGATGAGGAGAGGCCAGGATTCTGGCAATGTGTCCTTCTGTGTGTTTTTACAATGACCAAAGAAGAGCAATTCTGTTACAATCTTGTTTTATTTAACAGCTAAATGTGAACTAATGCTTAAATTCAATAAAACACTTTTGATTAAATGTCATATTAAATAGAATGTAAGCAGTTTTAAGAAAAGTGAGCCTAAATAAAGCTCACTGGCAACACATCATCCACAACAGTAAGGTAAAGTGAGCTAGTACAGAGACCCAAATAATATTACATATGTTTTAATAAGTTTTGGCATATATAGGTTTGGAAATAGCTTTTCTATGGCACAAAGAAAAGAAATGCTTGGTGACTCAGCGTTTTCCCCCATCAATTTTCCCTGAAACTGAAATTAGCAGGGAGAAAAGAGCCTAAGCTCGCTCATGCACGTCTGGAAGCGGTGTGCTAAACACTTTTGAATTTATGGCTGAATTGACTGTTTGTGACCTTGATTACTTGCTCCCATTTAAGATTAGCCTGAAAAACATTGAAATAAAAGAGCAGAAGATGCTCTTGAATGTTAAAAATCTTGGTGTCTTTTTTTTTTGCCAGTTATTGCAGGCCAAGGTGAATGTTTTATTCCTAAGCATGTAAAAGTTACTGATTGGATGAAAATTTCACTGCTCCTCTTGAAAGCTGTATAGATGAAAGTGAATGGTAGAGATAATGTCCTTGGTACAAATTTTAAATTACTTTTTGCTTGTTGTGGTAATCAAATTCATTTAACACCGCAATTTACATGGATAAAAGGAATCCTGCCGATCAATCGAGTCGTGGTGATTTTCCTGAGTATATGCCTCAGGGAACCCAAGTGAAAGAACTTGAGTTCTGTGGCTGACTGGAAGGTGGGTGGAGGGGCTTGATACAGCTGAAGTAAATACAATAAGTTGGCTTTAGATAAAACAAAAGAGAGAAAAAAACACAGGGTTGGGTTGTAAACATTGGCACACCAGGGCCTGGTAACAACAGCTAAAACAACATTCATCATTTTGATGCTTCAACTTAGGCCAACATAGGCCCTGTTCACACAAGAACAGTCTCTGGAAATGTTAGTGGGATTTTTTTAATGTTTATTGGGGTGTTTACTAGGATCCACTGGCATACATCAGGCATGCATTGTTGGCATGATCATAGTTACATCCAAGTTATTGAATACACTGACGATCCTTTAGAAGATGTTGYTGGTTTTGCTCATAGATGCTATAAAAGGGTCAGTGGCACAAAAAACACTCTACTGTCTGCAATTTATTGTAATTGTTGTCAGAAAAAACTAAGCATTTGCTACATAACACCTGTAGAGTATTTTACATCTTGATGGAATCAGAGACTATGATCACTGTTGACAGGTAAATGAAAGACTGAACTGCAAAAAATGTTATGGTTTCACTGGAAACCAGCTCCTTAAAGCCCCTTAAAGTGGACTTTTAAATCCTTCGTTTCGCATTTCACAAATGATTAAGTTGGGGTCCAAACAAAGTGGAACTGCAATGCATTGGACTGAAGTTGGATGTATGCCAAATGAATGCCAAACTTTCTCTTAATCATTAAAAAACTAAATACAATGACTTTACTTTTGAAAGTATTTGCATTTTTTGTATTATACTATTGCATTTGGCCCACGGCCCTCGAATAAAGGACTTTAACTTTAGTGGATTTCAAAAAACATCACTTTGCACAATTACATTTTTTCATTTCAGACAATGAAAATTTGTCTGGGGGCCAAATCTGGCCGCCGTTAACATTTTATCCAGCCCCAAATATAATACTTGAAATGT
>NW_013952561.1:672436-682177 GCF_001266775.1 Austrofundulus limnaeus | reverse complement strand
ATATATAGTATATAATTTTTTTCAGTAAATATTGATGTTCACACTGTAGGCAAACACAATACAAATTCAGTTTATCTATAATTTTTTGCCCCATGCTACTCTCTTAAATTTTCATGTCTTGGATGACTGGGAATCTGGAAAAACACAGTATGTTAGTAACATTGTCTGACCACATCAATATTAAAATTATTCAATCGATACTTTACTTCCAGCACGTTGCTTCATTCCAAAAACAAAACACTGCACTGGAGCATCTTGTCAGATGCAGGTTAAAAAGTAAACGGTGACCTAAACAAGCATGTCAGATAATTAAATCAGCTCTGATTGCACAACCATGTCAGAATTGACATGCTAGCAAGTATTCTCCCCTCACAGCACAACCACAGCTGCAGCTAGACAGATAGTTAACAACAAGAAGAGAGAACATCAGGTTTTAGTCTGACAAAAGATCATCTTTAGCAGAACAAAAAATAAAGAAATCAAAATAAAGCAAAAAAAAATAAACTTAAGGGCTGTTAGGAGCCAAACAACATGAGAGACAATGCCATATGAGTTTCTTACCATAAATAACTTTTAAATTATATTCTTGCTCACAGGACAACAAAGATTTGCCTTTTGGAAGACAATAGAAAAAAATGAGTCACACTTAAATGTGTCACACTCTCAGAAGCTGAGCCACAAAAAATACACAATGTGTGTCGATCAGCACGAATGCAATTATATTTGTTCATGCCTAATTTATATTTGGCTTTGAGATTGGGTTTTATGATTTCAAGTGTTAWGGGGAGACATTGTTTACACTTGAAAGTGTGTGTTCACTGGCCTCATGGTTCCGACGTTACAGTCATTATATGAGGTTATTTTCCAATGATGCAAAATGTAGTGATGAACCACCTAGGGCTGCCTTTTTTTAATAAAAACTTAAAAGAGTCTAAATAATCTATAAGTCAAAATTCTGAAAAATGCTATATGAAATTAGACAAAAACAAGACAGCATAAACAAGTCAAAAGTCAGAAGATGTAACTGAATTGAACTGAATAGTTTATTCCTCAACCTTAACAGCATAAACAGGATGAACACCTTTCACTTCATCATTTACAAAGTCATGTACTTAATTGAGGAGAGAACAGAGAACTGTCTTTAACCAGTCCAAATAACTTCAAARTTTGAGTGATTCTTGGATAAAAAAATAAATAAAAACTGTATRCACAGCTKCTTAAGTCCATGACAGATCTGCAGTAGATGTGATGGAGCCATTTAGGCTCAAACATGCAAAAAAGAGACTATCACACAGTGTCCCTTTGTTGTGTAAAGTGGTTGTAAAAAGGATTGAATTACCCACAGAAAAGTGATGCAAGTGCTCCCTTTTGTATTTAAATATCGACCAGATGCAAAGTTGTGTAAACAAAAATTTGCACTTCAGAGCTTTTCACTGTCAGGTTCTGTCTGTTTTTTTTTAAGAAAGTCAGACATTTTATGGACCTAATGATAAAATATAGCATTCCAGCAATCACAAAAAATGCTTGATGATTATAATATTTCTAAGGTTTAAAAAGAGGGCTAAAGGAACTAATTTGAATAAGACTTGGAGGAAAATTAACTGCAAACAAACAGAAAGGCTTTATTTCACACAGCTGTGCTCCTAAAGTATAAGTCAACCCTAAAAGAGAAAAAAAGGAGCCAGTCATCTGTTATGCTCACTTTAAAACACAATATCTCAGTCTGAGCCTGTTGACTCACAGTTAAAACTCCCTTCCATGGCAGTCCATCTCCAACACCCCGTTAGTCACAAAACCTTGATGTTCTTTTAGTTACATGATTAGGAGGTTGTCTTTCTGAAAAAAAAAAGGGCAAAGTCAAACATTTCAGTAACCGCTCTAACTTGACATATGAGACCCAGCTGCAAGACAAATAATGAAACCAGAAATTGAAACCAAAGGAAAAAGTAAGGTGACATTTTTATAAAATGTCAAAATCAGTGAGGTCTGGTTGAATTGATGGTTTAACAAACTACAGTGTCTAGACAAAATCTTTACAAAAACAATAAATAATGTATCTTCAATCTATAGCTATTGATGTATATTGAGATGATTTTAGCTAAACCATTATGATAAAGCTTCAAATTCATGTTCAACCTATTTTAGAATTGATTTCCTGTTGTCAAATATATTTTTTACCAATATTAAGCTGATAAAATATAGACTTTTAATTGAGTATTTACTGGCTAGAATGCATAATATTTCTTATGATGTAAACTTGCTAATAACAGACAATATTGTAATGATTGGGCATAATACAGCCCTTATCAAGTTTTCAGACAGGCCACTTTATTCAGATAATATGCTTTCTACACCCAATATATGTGTGTTTTTTAGATTTCCAGTCAAAACAAGAAAAATTGTATCAGCTGTTGGTTAATACTTGTCTACATCAGATACATCATCAATATGCAAGTCATTCTGCAGCTAAAGAATGATTCTTTGCAATAAAAAATAATTAAACAATTCTTTGTGACATGAAATAATTTCTGCTGTTGTTACAATTATTGTACATTTCACAGAAAAAAATGTTTTTATTAAGCCTTGTTTTTGCTTTTTTAAAAGTTGATATAAAACTATCAGACAACATAAGCACAAATTATATTGTATTGTTTTGTAATTTTATAGTTGTTTGATTGATAAAAAATGTTTATGTTAAACATACTGTGTATAACATATTTGTTCCTGGTGGAGTCTACACTCCGAAAAAACAAACAAAAACATCAAACAAACAAACAAAAAATACAACCTCCAGGTTGTGATGGAGCATGCAGAGGCCTTTAGTAGCTAAATGTAGATCAAYGGAAGACAACCTCTATACAGCAGGACACTGCATTTGATGTGACTGTGTCAAAGATGATTTTTAATTTCATGCAACATGCTTACAGTTGTGATGTGATGTGTACTGTATATGATGTCTGATAATTCTTAAATCTTTTAGAATTTTTCTGAGATGCAATGTGTGGCTAATACCATTTTTAAAAATATGAACTTTTTTCATAAAGGGTGTGAGCTTATGTCTTGTGAGTGTATCTCAGGTACTTCTATAACAAGCATATGCCATATCAACAGCAAATCACTTTCATGTGGGCAGATACTAGACAACATTTTTTAGATTTTAATAAACTTGTTACTAAAAAAAGATCAAAAACAAACCACAACAAAAATACCAATCCAGTTGTGCAAGAAGACATCAGAACAGTCTGCACTAGTACATCAAATTAATTGAAACTTTCTTTGGGACCATGGTAGTATAACAGGATGGTAATAGTCTTCACTGCTGTCAAGCTTTATTACTGCTGAGCCTCTGCACTTCAGAGCTGTTCTTTATAATGTCACATTTTAATACCTTCACTTAGGCTCAAGACTTATGTAAAACATAAGAACATCTTAGGATTAATTCCTTAGAGCTGGATTGAAACAATAGGGGCGTTTTTTGTTTTTTTTTCCAACTCATCCATCAATCACAAGCATATCACATTAAAAAAAATAAAGCAGCAAATGAACATTTTTTTATAGTTGTTCAGTCATGGGAAAAAAATAAAGTAGGTTTTACATCAAGACACAACAACATTGATCTTAATTTGCTTTGATTTTTAAAATTGTTTTGTCTACACAGGTGTACAAAAAACACATCCAATTCCACCAGTCTGTCATTAGCCTGCTTTAAACCAGACCCTGTCCTTCACTTTGCTTGTACAAGGGTCTGGACTTGCTGCATAGATAATTGATTTCTTGCAGGAGGCGTGGCCTCTGCTGAAGCATGTGTGTGTTGTCGGTGTGAAGGAGGCTAAGCTAAGAAGCTAACCAGAAATCGTCTGTGCTGTAAACAACCCTACTGAGAGGAGAGAAGTACCGAGCCAAACGAGATGACTGTAAATGAAAGCTGCTGCTTTGTCAGACAAATTCATTTTAATTTGGAAACCTTATCAACACAGACTGGCTTCATTCACTTCCTCCACTGCCGTATGCTAAACTAACTAGCAGACACTGCGCAGAACATCAACGTCATTCAAAGCTTCACCTTCTGTTCTCTGATTGGCCCAGGTAAAATAAACTACAAGCAGACACTGAGCAGAAAATTGACGTTCTCTTCTCTGATTGGCCCGGCTAAAAATCTGCCAGCGAAATTCTTGTCAATGGGAGAAGTCCCAGACGGAGCAGAGAAGAGAAACTAGAATTGAGCGGAGCTGCGTAGGAAGGCAAGGGCCAGGCTAGTCTGGCATTATATATTAAATAAAAACTAAGCCAAAATATAGTCATACAAAACTAAGAACATCTGTGTTGTTTTTATTAGTTTAAAGAGGGCAAATAGCATCCACATGATTGGATGCACTTACTGATCATCTGCAAGAGTGATCATCAAGCAAGCTTTGCTGCCCATCAGTCTGGAAAGAGTTAACGGTCATTTCCAAACTACCTGGAGTCTATAACTGCATAGAAAAAAAAAGAAGATTATTCATAAGTGGAAACAATAAGGCCCTGTTTTCATAAGACCAATCTCAGGAAATGCATTTCTTTTCAACATTTCTTGGGGCAAATAACCAAAAAATTCCCTTATTTTCATGGAATTGCTGCAGTAATGTACAGGCAGGTTTGCCAAATGGAACACTATGAATTGTTGTACTGTCCTTTTAAAGTTATTGTATTTTAACCCAAACTGTCATATGTGGTCATATTTGTTGAAAATCTGCACAGAAAAGGAGGGGTAAAAAAAAAATAATAWTGTTTTTTTATCTGGCAACCCTGAACTCATGCACTGATCATGGTGTGTCTGAAAACCAGCTCTGTGAAAACGAAGCTTTAAGGCTGCATCTGAACTGTCAAAATCATGCTGAACTGTTGCAGTTTCATCACGGAAATTGCGTCATTCTGTTCGCATTGCCGACATTTTGTCACCTTCTTGTCACAACCCGCGGGTCAAATTTTTCACCCCCCCTCCACATAAGAACACAAAATAACTTTTTTGTGTGATTGGTCAWATGTCAGTGGGAGCGTTTTGTTTGTGCTGACAGCGCTCAGATGCTGGATTTTGCTTCAACCACTCACTTCAAAAACAAAACAAGACAAAAAAAGACGACTTACTTCCTGAGCCGTCTGTTGCGCCAGGAAGCAACGGTTTATAAAGATAGTCAAATGGCCAAAAGCTCATGAAAGGGGATAAAACAGACATTTTGCACAGTGGAATCTGACTGGTCCTGGATTAAGCTCCAAAGTTTTTATCAGTTTGTGGATAAAAAACGTCGGCTGACCTTTTTGTTCCCCCCCGGATAGTGGACTCCAGCGGGAAGAAATCCCATGCAGTGATGTATGCTGCAACGGGAGGGGTTTCCCAGGATCTCGGCGCGGGGTGTCTCAGGAGCTATGAAAGGTGTGTGCGGAAACGAACGCCAAACAACCAYGTGACGGCGCRTCATCTGGGTCGGCTGTCGAGCGACCATACTGCCTGCTTTAGTTGAGAAGGAACTTTAGCTGCAGTCCCCTGTGTGTCAGTTTTCACATCTGCAGAGTACTCCACACCTCTGCGGGCAGGTGTTACCGAAAAGTTCCACTCTGAGACCTGGTTTCATTAAGTGTCAGAGTCAGAGACTCCACCAATGATGTGTAAAGAAGCAGCTGGATTGCAACAAAAATGTGGTTTCACTGACAATCAGCTCTGTTTAAATGGCCCCTAAGGCAGGAGTGGACATCCCAGCAAAATCACCTCAAGGTAAGTCTTTGGAAAGCTCTGAGAAATTGCAAAAAAAAAAAAAAAAAAATCGATGAGCTCCGTTTTGGACTCTACAGACCTCATTTAGCATTTGAATGGTAAAGTTCACAACAGGACAATTAGAGAAAGTCTGAAAAATAGTGGCTTGTTGGGGAAGGTTGCTAGGTGAAAACATCTCTTTAAAAAGAATGTGACAACATAACTAGGTTTACAAAGTTGCATCTGAATGAAACACAGGTATTCTTTTGGAAGTCCTTTAGACACATGAGACAAAGGTCGGTGGCAATTTTAGCCCCTTTTCAGGGGTTTTGCACCCCTAAACTTGAACTCAGCACCTCTGAAATTAAATAAACTATCATTTCTATGTTGTAAGGAACTTTTGTTCTCAAACCTTAAATTTATAAAAAAAATTCATAAATTTAGAACTAGAAGCACTCGTCGAGCGCACACCTCTGCTAGTCGTGCAGTAACATGTATCCGATGTGGTTAACACACAAAAAATTGGATTTTTCTCTGGACCTGAAAGCATCATAGTGAAATGTAGCTCAGTCTCATCAGCTGCTCCACTCAGTAAGAGCTTTAACTGAGTATGAATTCACCTATATGTATTGTTCATCAGGAGTTTAGAAATATAATGAGAGGAAGAGTAAAGGTTGGAGAGACCACTGTCTTAGAAGGAAACCATGTTTTTTTTTGGAGGAATTGTGCTTTGCATGTAGCTGACTGTCGGTTTAAGCAGCAGCCATCCTTAATAGGTTTGTCTCTGGACTGTAGCTACAATGACAGTAGACTTACTATCCCACTACTGATGTTTTAATAGAGATTTTAGGCCACTAATAAATATGGAGGATTTAATGAATGATAACTAATTAAAACAAGTTTATTGTGTTCAATACAGACACTTTGTGTGTGACATGAGTTTATCATTTTTTGATCACCCATCATGTATCAGTTTTAGTCATCCACGAAAGAAGATGACATGAGAAAAATCTCACCTCTATCAATAAACCTAATTTCATTGAAACACAACTTTTGTAAAGAGGTTTTTAATTATGGTTTTCAAAAGTTTGAATAACTTTTATTTGGAACCTTGGTTACATCTAAAATTACCTGATTTCAACCTGTGTTGTCTGTTTAAATTGTACCTTGAAATTCTGTAAAATCATCAAGCTTTGTACAAAATAATTATGCCATTTGCATTTATATATTTGTCCTTGTGTATTTGAGCTTGCTTTGGTTTGTATTTTTTTTAGTTAAATAATATGTCATTTACATATCACAGTTTTTGTTGTTATATTTCTGTAACACTTTGTGTGTTTGAGTGTGTGCCAGGGTTGGCCTTAATAATAACATACCCAAGCAAAGTAAGAGAACAATTCCTTATTGCTTTTAAATCCCTTCTCTCAAATAATCCTTGGACAACACTGCAAGGTCCACATCTCAGTATTTGTCTCTTTTCTCTCTCACATCCATGGAAATTAAACAAGCAGTGCTAAAGTGTCTAAAAAAATCCAATCCTGATCAAATTTGATGTTCTTGTTAGTCTGTGACATTTTCTCCTTCAGTGTCTTTGTCATCAGCACTGTGAATCATCCAGTGTTCCAGTCTGATTTTGTAAAATTTCTTGCTATTACATATGTGTTTAGTCAATCAGACTGAAAAGCATATTTTATACTTTAGCACATGTGATCGTGAAAACTTACCATGCTGATGCTGTTTAACATTAATKTGCAAAAGTAAACATGTTACAGCTGTGATCCTGCTAAACTTATTTCAACAGTTTACAGTATAGCTTGGTTCGCTCCTGGTCTCATTGGATTTGTGACCATTATGTTTTTGCACCTTCTGACTATTCATACAACAGGTCATATTACTGTTTATTGTACTCACTATGTCTGTTCTTTTTAGATAGACTCCAGGTTGTTTGTAATTTCAATGTGGTTGTTTAAACGAGTCACCCATGTGGGCTTTAGGAAGTTCATGTGGGAGTTTTTAATGGTTACTTTTAATGTAGGTTTTTGCAAGAACTCTAGTTTGAAGCATTTACTGTCTTTTATTTTAATATGTATTACTCAATTGTGTGTGTGTGTGTGTGTGTGTGTGTGTGTGTGTGTGTGTGTGTGTGTGTGTGTGTGTGTGTGTGTGTGTGTGTGTGTGTGTGTGTGTCCTTTTTAGGACAGTTTCTGATATACACACCTACTTTGTCAGGACCAGTGGTCCTAATGAGGTCCAAAGACCAGTCCTAATATGATGGAACTCCATTTTGGGCTGTGGGTTTTGTATAGGACTAGGCTGTGAATTGAGTTTAGGTTAGTTTTAGGGTAAGTGGTCAGGACTAGGCCATAGAAACTACTGGAAATGAATGGAACTCAATGAACCTTTCTAATAAGGACAGAAATACACGTGTGTGTGTGTGTGTGTACTTTTGTTTCTGAACATTTGTCTGAATCATGAACACTAACAGCACCTTATGCATCGCTCAAGGAACATTTATGGTGACCATTTTCTCACCATAAACAATTACATCTGCCATAGTTAGCACATAGCAAAATAGGCATAACACAGACTTTGCAAATATGTTGAGTCTGTGCGTTATTTGTTAAACAACTTCTTTTTTAAAGCCTTCTGTGATGGGAAGTTGTGATGTTATCCATCTTGTTTGTACATATAGAAGAACAGAAATAGTAGAATTGCTGTCAGGAGTTCTATTTTTATCTCTGCCCTTTTCAGTATCAGTAATATTGCTAACAAAGATTTCTGTGTGCATCTTTACTAAAATAATTTTAATAATAAAATAAATACATGTATATCTAGATATACATGTAGGAGGTACATGCTGAAATGACCTTGTTTCTTGGTTGTACTTCATTGCTGATAAAGTCTGTTCTCCTCCCTTGTTCTTTTTATACTATAATAAAGACAGGTATTTGTTGTTATTGGTCTTTGAATTTTATGATTGTGTGATTTCTTTCAGATATGACATCACATCCAGACAACTCCACTTTTGGTGCCTTTTGAAAATATCAAAATTAATTCCTTTTTACTTATGAAAGGGGACTACGCACTATACAATACACTGCAAACTACTGTGCAACAGGCATCTAAGGAACTTTTTTCTTGACACAATGTGAGACTGTACAATGATGAAAGCAGCTGAACAGGCTAACTGTGCAGTTAGTCAAACAGATGTGAGCCTAAGTGTCATATTAATATTAAATAGGTTTTATGAGCTCCGACTGAAAAGATGCTGCATTATTCACAACAAAGTGTGCTAACTTGTTTGCTGTATAATTCACTCAAAAAGAGCAATTTTTCTGATTTTTATTAAAATTTTAATGCTGTATTCTTAGTCCTAAAGCATGGTCATTATAAGAGATTGAAAGCACAAAACAGAAACAACTACTGCTGCAGTAAATCTCTGATTTTATATACCATAACTTTTGCAGTTGGGTTACACTGTCAATACTCTGATTTTATGCAACAGCACTGATGTCACATAACCTGCTTGAAAAAAAAATTTCGTGCTATTTATTTCAATAAGTGGCAGAAGTAAATTTACAATTTCTGACAAAGTTCAAAATTGCATCGTAGCTAATAGTGAGAGGACCATTTTACCCACAATCAAAATATAAGTTTGATTTTTCAATTTGGTCTCCTTAAATCTACCACAGTTGGAAAATGCATTATGTAGACAATTTAGGAAATGTGAATCATAATAACAGAATAATAAATAAATAAGTAAATTTAAAAAAACTGTCTCTTTAATTTATGAAACTGAGTATTTGGACATCTCCTGACAAAACTATACAACAACAACAACAAAAGATTAGAAGCATTGCTTTGTTTGGCCTATTTTTACATTTTAAAATTGGCGAGGTGCAATCACACACATAAATCTACACACACATACTTACAAACACACACACACACACACACACACACACACGCACGCACGCACGCGCGCGCACACACACACATACACACACACACGT
>NW_013952561.1:667989-671892 GCF_001266775.1 Austrofundulus limnaeus | reverse complement strand
ATATATATATATATATATAAACAAAAGTTTCTGGACAAGTTGCAAGTCCAACACATAGAGACATTAGACCAACAGCCATCACTTACACCTTGAGACAATTCAGAGTTACCCATGAACCTAACAAGCATGTTTGAATTGCTGGAGAAAACCCTTGCTTGCACAGAGAGAACATGTGAACCCCACCCTGAAAGACCGGGAGGTGAACCTGTGACTGACAGGCTGTGAGGTGATAGTGTTAACCACTGAAACACTATGCTTCTGTTTCATTTTGTAGCATCAGAGCCTTTGTTCATGCAGCTTTAAAGCTAACCGTAGCTACCTTTCCTCAAATCACATTGTGCAGATTGTCTCTGTGAGAGTCATCGAGTAGATGCTGTGAATATTACTGTTTACAGCTACTGAAAGATGAGGCCAAAACAAAAACAACCTAAACAAATCACAAAATTGAAAAAAGATCCTACTGACAATGTGATGTGTTTACAACCCATGGGTGCTGAGTTCAACACCAGTTTAAACCAACTTGCATCATTTTAAAAGTAAAAAAAAAAATCAGTCATTTTTGCCCTGCATTTCAGATCTTTTTTTTTTCTTTGCCTTGTGACAACAACAAAAGACTTACAAATGACTAAACACAAATGAAACGGGGGGAAACAGATAAATGACTTCAAAAACCCAGAAAAAAAAAAAAACAATAAGAAAACAGCAGTAACAAAAAAAGACAGTTTCATCTTATACAACTTTCCACTACATCAAATGCAATATGTGTTAATTTCAAGTCAATTGACAAGAATAAAAGAACACACATACAGTTTAGAAATGAATACAGACACTCTTGGTCCAGAGGGTCCAAAATTCAAGCAGCTAAAGACGGAAAAGACCAGAGAGCAGGAACCACCAGTGTTAGAAAGCCTGGGGCTAAACATAAAAAAAAGAACTGAGACCATCCTGAAAAAGTAAAGGAAGAAGGACAGATAAAGTGTAAAACAGTGCATGTATGAGGATGTCACTGAGTACATTTATAACTTAAGATAAAAGAGCTGGGTTCACATAAACAAAGATTCAGAATCAACAACATGTTTTACTGACAGTAAACTGTTGTAGTTTTGAAACGACAGCTCAACCATTTACCAGAAAACACGTCAGAAAAGAAGATAGACAAGAACTGAAGTGGCAAAATATCACAAACAACACAAACGATACAGCTGGCAGTTATCTTTGAGTGAATGACAGATGTGTCAAGCAACTCTTTAAATATGTAGAACTACTCTCAAAATGATACTACAAAGTTAACACTTTAATGTTTATTATTAGCAATAGTTCCACCAAAACTCAAACACCAACAGTGTAATTTGTTTGTCTTTTTTTTTCCGCAGCACAGTTTTGCTTTTAAGCCTTCCACATTCATTTTTTTTATTAAAAGCTGTTACAATTCTACAAACATGCAACATAATTTTTCATTTTAGAGTTGTTCACCAAAACAAGTTGAAAACTAAAACTGTCATATCCCAACAGAATCCAGTCTCCGGGCACTGTGGAGCTCTGTTCTCGGCATGTGGGATGGCTACACAGTCACGTGCCTCAAGGCAAACATCTGTGTAGAATCTCTTATAATTATCTTTCCAGCAGGCTTCTTTTTGTGTTCTTTGCTAACTTTTATTACTATATAAATTTAAACACTTATCACTAACTTACAAGAGCTTCATTTTTAAAATCAGGCATGATATTTGCAGTTTTTCACGATGAAATCAAACCAGGTACATGTTTCAAACTCCAAAATAAGACATTACCGATGAAGAGCTTTGGCTCTTTCATTTATTTTGCATCGCACTTCCAGAGCAACACAGTGACGCACACAAATTCTGCTTCAAGGATCTGTATATGAACCCTCATCACGACTGAGATAGATTACATTAATACTCTGTCTGGGTTAGATCATGTGTAAGGATCAGAATTGGAAATTGCATAAACGAAACAGGTACTAATGTTGAATAATCTGACCTAAAACACAGAGGTTGTCGATTTTAAATAAGGAGAAGCAGATTTTATTGTTCATTGATCTGATGTACAGTACTGTGCAGAAGTCTAAGGCCACCACCCACTTCCATGATGCTTCAGAAAACCTCAACTTTCTTGAAGTTTAAAATTTTAGCCTCTGGGTTTGTGAAGAGTGTTGTGTTTTTTAAACAAAATACTTGTTGGCAGCATCATGACRTGGTTCACCAAATATAAAATTAATAAAGATTTCTGTGTTTTCTCGCTAACTTTCCCAAATAATGTATGTAGATTGTTTATTAAAACTATTCATCCAACAAGATCCTAATCTGCTCTGTGATGTGATGTAAATGGTTGCTCAGGCAACACGWTACAAAACTATGTATTTCTTCTCCATCTTTAGGGATGCTAGAACTACTTTTATCAGGGCTCAAATGYAGCTTCTTACAGGGTAGATTTAAAGGTCAAATATATGTATTCATTCACTTCAAACACACCTTTTTTTCTAATCTATTGTCATGTTTTAGGTAGTGTTCAAAAGAATTCATGGTAAAACTTGGATCAATAGTTGATCAAAATYAGTAATGTTCAGTTTAATTTATCATGTGTCTTGTATGGATCATTTTAATGATGAYTTTAGAAAAGGCTTGGGTGTGAGAACATTTTAGATGTTCATATCCTATTTTTCTTCCAAGAGGAATTGGTTTTTAGTCTGAATTTTTTACATGGTGCCCTGTAGCACTGATTTCTGCCTGCATTGGCTACAGCTATATTAGGAATTGACAGCGAAGTCAGTAGATATCTTTCTAYAGTGTTTTATTTATAAAAGGGAATGTCCTCGAAGAGTGTCAGAGGGSAAGATGGAGAAAAAAAGTCACAGGATCTAACTTGAGATTTTGTGCCATTTTAAGGCAGCTTTCCCAACTTGTCTTTATTTATGTACTAATTTGATTTTCACTGACATATCAGGTTAATGGTCAGGAACCAAATGGATGTCAAACTACACCATTATATTATGTTTCAGTRGTATTTGAGAAAATAAAAGCAAAACTTTCTCTTTCATTAATTTATGACTCCAGGRGGTCCGAACAAAAGAGCCAGAAGAAAAATCCTTGGATTCTCTGGTCTCACCATGTTGGTCGGTCAGTGTATTGAGTCAAACACTCTATTCATCCTGACCAAGAAAAACTACAGCAGTGGCTGTAGTCAATTGTTTTTACCAACAAAGCATTTAGGAGAAAACGGCAAGTTTTAAAAGAAAAAATTCAACACCATCTAAATATGAATCCACTGTACACTTAGCAAGTGTATTTCTAAATATGCTTATAATGCATTTTCACAAAAAGTTTATGATATTATTATAAAGTTTTTTTATTGTCATTATACTACAAAGACTGCTACTCACTTTTTATATCCAGATCAAATCATCATCCATTCATAGTAAGGTAGCTGGAGCTGTTTTTTTAGATCAAAAACTGTGTTTGACCTACACATTCTCACTCCCAAGTCGTCACATATTGACGCTTAAGGTAAGGTTCCCTCTGCGTCTTATTTTGACGCATCAGGTACCCCCCTCGCGTCAGTCCTTGACGCCCGCGGCTTTTCCGGGTTGCGCCACCAGGGGTCTTTGCGTCGGGGGTCTGAGGTAAACATGAGGAATCAGGATTAATGGTTAAGTTTAGGTACTGGGATCAGGGGTAGGATGTCCATGGTGAATATTAGGTCATTTTAGGCTTCAGAACATGTTCACGTGAATTTCGTACATTTTCTAAAAATGGTTAATTTTAGCTACTACGGTCAGGGACAGGATGTCTAAAGTGAACAAAGGTAATTTCAGGCTTTGGTACTGTTATGTGTATCACCTACACATTCTCACTCCCAAGTCGTCACATATTGACGCTTAAGGTAAGG
>NW_013952561.1:665533-667258 GCF_001266775.1 Austrofundulus limnaeus | reverse complement strand
TTTTAAATATATGCCTGAGAAACACATACTATTGCCCCTTTAAAAACTAAAAGGTTAAATTTATTATTTTTATTGACCATTTAACTATGCAAGTGGTTTTAGTGCATTCTATAGCTTTCCGCAAGGGGATTTTTTGGGACATTTTAACTCAAGGGCATCAGTAACGTCTGATAGGCTTGATGGTTTTGGATGCTTAAAGCAACTGAACATTTAGGATTTTGGTCAGGAGGCCCTTCAGATCACATAACTGTCATCCTGTCAAAAAATCTGACTTTTTTCCCTCTCTTGTGGCTGCTCCCTTCTACTCCCAATTCAAAGGGGATGGGGGTGAATGTGGGTGCATGAGGCATCCATTTCTCTGATTTAATTAGTATACTTTGCTATTTTTCTGACAACTTCCACCGGCAGAAGAGAGAAACAAAAACGTAGCAATTGTGTGTACAAAATGCAACATAATGAATWTTAAGCAGCATATTGTTTTTCATTAAAAAATATTCCACAAACTGTAAAAATGTGTGTGGTTAATGGTTCAGGAAACAAATGCCTGCCCCACTAATATTTCTGCTCAGAAGCCGTTCCTGCTGCAGCACCTTGTTTCATGTTGAAATAGGCATTCAGTCTGCCACCCTTGAGCTGGTTCTGTGCCACTCTGCGACTGTCTGCCTGCCAAGCCTCCAACACTCTATCACTGCTTCTCTGACTCCCTTTGTTGAAATTTTGCCCCCACAGCCACTGGTTGACCACCATGAAGCTGTTTCTTTGCACTTGTGCCTACTCTCAAACAGTGCAGACCAAAAGACAAAAAAGAAGAAAAAAAACATATTTAACCACTTCATCATTTTCTACTTGTGTTGAGGTCACAATTGCATTTGACAATCTGCTTTGCAAACACCGGGCTTTCTCAGCAGGATTTGCAATTAACTGGGATTAAGATGATGGTTGTAGTTGGATTTTTGTGCACTGA
Source organism: Austrofundulus limnaeus (assembly GCF_001266775.1). Lineage (NCBI taxonomy): Eukaryota > Metazoa > Chordata > Actinopteri > Cyprinodontiformes > Rivulidae > Austrofundulus > Austrofundulus limnaeus. The sequence continues at coordinate 666,294 of NW_013952561.1, read as the reverse complement.
AAAAGAAATGTGGCTTTTTAATCAATTCAGCCATGTTTGTTTTTCATCTAAGTTTGAGAATTTGTATTATATTTGAGTAAATTCTAAGATTTGCATGTAAATATTTGGAAACATATTCTATATTTATCAGATGTTTCAACAACTTAAGTTATTATTAGTATTTGTTTTTGGCACTCAACAATTACAACTTGCATCCCTCACATTTTTTGGGCAGAATTTATTACTTGACCCCTGTAACCYGGAAAAGAAGAAGCAGGTACAAAATAAGGGATGGAAGGAACTTATTAYTTATCTTTACTTTAATTTTTCTGCTGCCACATTGTGTTTTTCACTCTTCCCTTTTGTCTATCATATGTTTTAGTTTTACTGTGTATAATTTGGCTTCATACAATGCTTGCCATTAAACAATAATTATGTTCCTTTTTTGTATTTACARTGTAACTCACTTTGCATTTCACACCTGTTCTTGCTTCACTTGCAAATGCTGGTTAAAATAGCTTAACTAAAGTGGTTGACTGACCTGAGACAACATTTAGGACTATATTTCACTCTAGGGCTAAAAATGCAAGACAATGTAATTGTTTTCATTATTAGTCAATAGCAATTTGGTTTTTACTGATGTTTTTTTATTGCTATTTGTACCTATTTCTGCAAGCAGAAATGCACAATTATGGTTATTGTTAAATGCATCAAAAGCCAAATAACTTCCAACCTAAAAGAATACAAAAAAATACAGTAAAAGAATAAAGGCATATATATAT
>NW_013952561.1:662190-665518 GCF_001266775.1 Austrofundulus limnaeus | reverse complement strand
ATATATATATATCAGAAATGTAAATATGCATAAAAGACAAATAATATCCAACAGGACCATTGCAATTTTTTGTACTTTTCCAATCATAATACAGATAGTTCAGACAAGAAGAATATTTACTACAAAATCTTTAAACACAGCTTTGTTTTAGCTGGCTGGGTAAAACGATTTGATAAAATGTCTCCCTTTATAAAACTGCAGGTAGAGGTTTACTATATTATTTAGCACTGTCTTGTTCAGGTTTTGTGTGTGTCAACATAAAAATGGGTCATTTAAACACCACATTTAATGCTCCTTTTAACCAAGTCATACAATTTGCACCCACGCTGTCTTCATAAAAAAWAAGAAAGTCTCAAGCTATTTAAGGTGTAAAGTTACGACAGCAAAACACAATGTTGCTACAGCTACTTGCACAACAAGAAAAGTGCCATCAGAAAATTGTTGAAATTACTTGTTCTTGAAGTCACAACATCTGCACTAAAAGCTCTAAAATCTCTAGCTTGGCTTTCAAAATGTACATCTAGCTTTGAGAAAATGCCACAAGGTGCAGATTGTGTGTTTCAGATCAAGCAAGCAAATTTTTACTCGTCAAACATTCTTTTGACATGTAGTCATATAATTTTCTGATCTGTATTATATCCCAAACCAGCAGTGTGGAAAAGTAAACTTGTCCACTCAGTTGTACCTTTTGCAACATCAGCTGTGTTGGAAGTCCTTGACAAACAGTAAAAATGCATGTTGACTGTATAGTCAACATGCATATTTAGTAAAACTTTGAAGAGACAATTTGTTTATTTTTGTCTGTTGTTTGAGAATAGGGTGCAATGTTCTATCTGAGGCATAAAAAACTGTCCAGATTATCTCCATAATTATTCTGTTTATTCATCTTCATTAACACCAAAATCTTTAAAGACTTTATGTCCTGTACATGTCACCAACTTGCCATTTTTACTTGGTGGTACACTGAGAGAAAAAATAAATAAATATCAGACTCATGTAAACACCATTATAAAACCCATCCAAAGGGTGTGCGAGTGTACTGTACTTGTGTTTTTGTCACTTCTCTGTATTTATTTTTTGTTTTGAGTTCGTGCTCAGCCTCCTCTTTATTGTACATCTTTTCCAACCCTCTTCAGTTTTAGGGAAACATTTCTTTAAAATAAAACACTGGTTTTTATGCCCAACTGTGTGGGTTTCTGTGCTTTAGACAGTAACATTAACAAAAGCAACACTGGTGGAGTTCCATTTTTTTTTTCATTTCACTCTCACCAGTTAGTTGAAGGTTGTTGCTTATTATTCATTTTTTAACAACAGTAGTAGGGATGAAACACGGTGCCACCGACAATTAGTCTGTGTGTATGTGGGAGGTTTGAGGTTTGCTTATTATCCCTTTGCTTTTTGAAAAATGGTTCTGTCAAAGTAACTTATTAATGTCTTCCAAAAAAGCTTTTTACTGTTTAAACGGGTAGATTTCCAATGCAAAGTGTCTCAAAAACATAAAAATCACAGATATATTAAAGATATTTTAAAATTAAATATATATCTCTTAAAACTCTTTGGTATCCACATTCATGAAAAAAAAAACAGTTCCATTGCATCCTGAGCTGTTATGTTAAGACATTTAAGCAAAACTTCAAAAACATTGCAGTTTTTAATACAGCAAATTATGTGTTAACTTCTGCATGTTTCTAGTTAAGATTAAAACATTTTAGAATCTTTAAGTAAAAAACAAACTTATTTTACTTTGCATTTAGTGCTCAGGTGAACATACTAGAAAGTAGAAGATGTTAAAGTGGAAGGAAAGATGGGAGGGGTGTTTAGGAACTAGAACAAACTAAAAATTCCTAAAACATTTTAACCCTGGCTTGCAGAGCAACCAATGATACAAATTGGAGGTACAGTCCAGCTGCTCTGGAATCAAAGTTTGCACTCCYTCATCTGTTTCAAATTGTGCAAAGTCAAACTAATATAGCAATTTATCTAACTGAAATGGCAAAATTAACACATCTTTTGGTGGTCAGTACATAGCACCAACCGGGGGTCATTTTGTTATACTTGAACTCACGTACTAATCAACATTTTATTCCRGTCATTCTCCATTCAGCATTGACTGTCTTCCTGCAGTCGTCTGAGAGCTAAATGACAWTGTGAAAATAGGTCAAAATGCCAGTTCAGATGTACAGAAAGCAGCTGGAATTGTAAAAAATAAATAAATAAAAATATGAGGATGACAGCCAGGTAAATAAATCTGGTATAAGCACCGATAAGGCAGMAGTGCCACATCAGTAATTTTGTTCATGCACAGTTTGGCCATGAATGACAATTGGGCTTTCAGTCATATTTAATAAAGTTGGTTGTAGTCAGGACAGAGCTGTCACAGTGCGCAGTAAATGGTCAGAAAACCTATTATTACAGCTGTTGCTTTGTATTTGATAGTGACTGTTGGTTTACTACTCTCATCTCAGACGGACTGCTCAGAGCTGGCAGTCTGAGTGTCGTTTGGTGAACACCACATATGCTGTGCTACAGCATGACTGCTCAAGTCTGAATAATGTGCTTTCGTGTGTTTCAACAGAATTTGAAAAAAAAAAGTTTGAGGCACTTTTTTTGTTTAGGATGCACATTTTTAATATTTTGTTCCTGATTATATTTAATGTTATATCAACTTGTGAACATAAAATACTGCATTATAAAACAAAAGGTCATCAGAAAGTCATAATCAGATTTCTTGATCCATATGCTTAGATTTACGATCTAAGCATATCAAATACATTTTCTGGGAAAGTTAATAACACAGTCTTAAGTTTTGAAGTTAAATTACTTATAATATTTTTTATTCTCAGTATGTGTACATTTATTCACCCACATAGTTGAAYTAAAACATTGAAGTTCTCATTAAGAGACCATCCTCATTTGCAGCACATCAAAACAACAAAGATCATGCTTACCTTGGCTTCTTGACAAACGTAATTGTTTTTTTTTAAACCAATGACATTTTAATTTTATTTTTCAAACACTTCATGAACTATTTACAGTTTGACTATGTCAGTGTAAAGCGAGACCCAAGGAAAACAAAACAAAACAAAAAAAAAAACTGCTTATGTTATGGAGCCTAAAGTTGTTGTGGGTGTCTGCTAAATTGGCAGCTACATCACAGTTAAAAAATAAAGCTCTATAACTCTTAGCTCTAGTTATAGCTCTATATTCACACGGATCCACCAGAAATGGAGTTTTCTAAAAAAAATCTTCACTTTGGAAAATGTTTTATAATATCAATTGTGTTCCCACCACACACTCAATTCATGAGTAAATAGGTGCAAACAAACAC
>NW_013952561.1:656398-662173 GCF_001266775.1 Austrofundulus limnaeus | reverse complement strand
TAATAATATTTTATAGTATCTGAACATGTGGACAGGACCGATGTTACTCCATATGTTTTACTACTTTACTCCTTATGCTCATAGGTTACAAACATCCAAATGAAATGCAAATTGCAGATACTATGTAAACAATATACTGTTGTACTGGACTGAGGGTACCTGGTTTAAATTGTATATTTTACTGTGCAGTAGAGCATATGCTATTATTAATTCACAACATCTCAGTGTTAGTGGACTAAAGAGCATGACAGCTTTTGCATTTATTTATTAAGTAGAATGGCCAACATACACTTAACATCAAGTACCGTTAACTCGTGTGTGATAAACAGCAACTGGAGGTCCATCTTCCCCTGGTGGCAGATTTTCTGTAATTTAGCATAAAGACTAGGAAAAAATACAAAAACTGAGTTCTTCTAAAGGTTACAGCCCGTTATTACTGTTTTTATATGTTTCAGCAAAAGGCTAAAAAGGAAAGACATTATGTCATTCATCATTGCTGATAATTGTGTTGTAGGCTATAAAATGTGCAAAATGTTGCTGGACACACTRTGATAAGACAACCTGAACAAAGATGCACCCAGGAGAGCAAAAAATACGAAGCACACAAAGCACAATATAAAAAGACAACAAAATACATTGACCAGTTGCCACGAAATTGTCCATTGGTGCAACAATGTGTGAAATCCATCTAAACCTAAATTGCAACAATTGTTGTTTTTTTTTTTTTCTTCCCAGTATATGTCAGGAGAATGCAGTACTTCAGCCAAATCTCACATGCTTCACACTCTGTCTGGCGTTCCTCTGCTTTGCTACTTGGGTTTTCAGATGCTGGTTTATCAGGGCAGAGATAAGCAAATCCTTTGATATTGGTGGAACTGTACTGCAAGTGGAGAAATTGCTCTGACAGAGAAATGTCCCAGATGTTAAGTTTTAGACAATGAAGAAGAAGAAGGGGTGAGACTCTTGGCAGCTGGCACAAGTTCATTGCCTGCTTTTGGATGGCCTCATTCCTGTCAAAGCTCTCGTCGCACAATGTCTATTTGTGGAGCTAAAAATAGTGACAGAGGCARCGAACGCTGGAGAATTGTGCTCCCCCAAGACTGCACTGACCGGCGCACATTTAAGAAAAGCCACGGTGTTAATGCATCCGAACTGCTTTAGAAAACATTGCACTGTATGGAAAACTGTAAAAGTGACAAGATTAGGCAGTGTAAACAACAATAAATCTTTTCCCATAATAGCCTCGCCCCCGGATTTCTCTCTGAATAATAAAATGGCTGCAGCTTTTGAGTTTTTGATGGCAATTTTATACTGAAGAGATGGCTGTCAGGCTGTCAACCATCTGCAGTCGTGACTGCCTGCAGCTCTCTTTCTCAGAGTTTTCACAGTAGACGCTCCTCTCATTGTTGTCTCTTCCATGCCATTTATCTACCACCTGCTCTCAAGTGTGAATACTGCAGACAGCTGTAAAATGTCCAGCCTGTCCAAGCATTGCTGCTACAGATTTTTTTTAAGAACCAGTGATGCTTTTTAGGTCAACTTAAGTAAAAATTGGTATTTTTAACTGAGACAGCAGCTTTCTCATACTTTCCTTCAATGCTGCAGGGTTTGACTTTCATTGTGCACTACCTGCKTTACTTGCTTTGTTAGGCTTTCTTTCAGATAAAACAAATAGGTGGGAAGCTGTTAAACTGTTTCTTATATGTTCCTACCAGATATTTTTTWCCCTTCTATCATCATACAGTTTGTTTAAGTGATCTGAATCCTACCCATTATACCTTGTTCTGCTTTTCTGTTTTTARGTGAGAGCTGTGACCATTTCAAGAGAAGATGCTTGTGGAAGGCATAGTCTCTGTTTGAAATGTCTTTGTGGAAACCCATGGCCATAATCAGTTATCAGCCAGTAAAGGCTACATTATCAACACGTAGCATGCCAGGAAAGAAATTGAGTTTTTTTTTTCTTGGAGCTGCAAAAGAAAAGCAGATAACACTCTGATATTTTTTCTTGTTCTATATCAAAAAATGTCCAATATCACACAAAACATGTTAATATAAGAGAAAAATGCACCATAGAACACGCGAATACAATAAAACAAACTTTAATTAAACAAATTTGATGAATGACATAAAAGATCAAATTACTGTGCAAGATGACTACTGTATGTAAGTGCTTTGTCTGTATTTGGACTCCTTGCAAGTAAAAGAGAGCTCAACCAGATCTGCTGCTTGTTATTAATTTATCTAACACTACATAAAAAACTTTTATTTTTATTTTCTATGTCATTCAGGATATGATTAGAGCAGAGGAGATGCTTTCAAATCAAAATATCTGATAGTGAAAAAGTTATCAAAAACAAACAAAAAAAAAAACACCCATGAGAACAAATACAGAATGGTAAGAATGCAAATCCCAAACTGTCAGACTCAGTAAAAAGCAAATTCCATGCTGATTTACAAAAACTGAATACTGGGCAGAGCCTGAGTAGTATATGTTAGACTCTTTTTCTTTAGAGTGATGAATAATTCAATTGTTTCACAGCGTGAATCTGCTACACACACATTTCGAAACATAGTCTGTAAGAAAAGTTATTCATTCAAACTCCCTACACAGGACACAGGCAGAATGGGAAACCTCCTGTTGTTCCAAATTTGGAACTGGAACTATGTGGCAGAATTTCATGAATTTTGTTTTGCGGAATCACACCAAGGAGGCTGACATTGCCACAAATCCAGAATCATACTTTGTTTTGTTTTTTTTTTGTTTTGTTTTTTTTTGGACAAACTTGGACCTGGATGAACCAGGTGGCAATTTGACAAAAGGAACTTGAAATGACAAAGAAAGTTAAATAACAGTTGTCCTGATGCATCTCAGTAATCCAGGTAGAAAAACCAAAAAAAAAAAAAAAAAATTGGTAGGTCCTGTGGACTGGTTCTTCTTTAATTAAAGAAGAACCTATCCGCAGGACCTATTTTTTTCTTTTTGATTAAATAACAGTTAACCAAACGAAACACTGATAACATAATTTCTTCCAAATGCCCACTGGAATTATTTATGCGAGACGTTCACCTTCAGTTGCAATTACATGCACCTTTACATAAAACATGCTGAAAAACAGAAATATTAATACAACAGGCCATCATTATCATCACCATCATAGCTGCCTTTCTGTAACACCAGAAAGACAGCCATGCATTTGTCTCTGTCATACCTGACAGAGCTCTGCAGGTGTTATATGTACTGGAATTGAGGTACAGGAAACTAAAATATCGTCCATGTTATGATGCATTCTTAGCTAGCTTCCATTTTGCCATGTTGAAATACTCTGGCATGCTCACCTGGACTCCTCTGGATCCTCACCCTCTCTTCCATGTCTCTGGTCATGTCCTCTCTTGTAAAAAAAGAAACAAGAAATTATTCTATGAACTAATTTATTTCAAGAAAAGTCATCAACCTCTCACTTCATACTAATCCAGATCTTCCCTGAGGAGAATAACCACCTCACTGTTAACAAAATCACTTAATTTTGTTACTTACAATGGCTGGTTGTTCCAGAACAATAAACGTTGTTTTGTTTTTCTGTATTACCTGGTATTGGAAATCTTGAAGTAAAAAAAAAAAATCCTGTATTTTAAATGTACTGGGACTGGTGCATGGTCATTTAGTAGACGTTGGGTAATTTTCCTGTTTCCATTTTTAATGTCATTTTAATTCTTCATATTGTGGTGCTAATGCAAGGTTTATAATGTTTAATCTCTCTATTGATCATTTGTATTTTCCCACTTGACATAGTCATGCAAAGAACAATTACTCAAGAGAAGACATCTGTCTGTGCTGCCACTTAATCTTCTGGCAAATATTAATGAGCACTAAAACATTTCACTATGCTCTTTGATCTGTTTTGATGCTACAGTTTGTGAAACTCATCTGCCTTTAGCTGCAATGAGTGGCTTTGAAGGTACCAGCCACTGTGTACTTGTATTTTTGATAATGGCCTTTGCAGTGTGATCAGTTATACATGGAGCAGGCTGGGCAGTTCTGGACTGCTCCTTCACTTCTGGTGGCTGGACTGTTACCCCCTGGGCTTCAACTGATGCACCTGAACCTCATCACCTCATCAGCATCTCCTTCACAAAACCTGTCAGATTAGAGGCACTATTTGACATCAGATTGTAATTGCCTGCTCAGTTTGACCTTCTTTTTAAGATTTTTTGTGCTTTTTTTAACTTGCTTTTTTATATAAAACATCCARCTACCAATTTTTTGAAAACTACAAGTTGCCCTGGGTTTCTCCCCTTGCTTCACAACCACTTATCTAGTTGGAATCGTGCACCTCCTCACATCATGATATTAATCTTAAATAAGTTCTTAAGTTTTGAACCTGGAGCTGACACACGGAGGAAGTTTAAAATATTAATTTACAATACGTACTAATGAATATTGCAGGTCATGTAGAGGTTGATATGAGGTCATTCACTGGAGAGATATGCATTATAAGTGATCTTGAGAATGTTTCAGTGTTGATATTAATATTTTATTTCTCTTTTCTACTTGACTATTTTCTTTTTTTGGGTTCTGAGGAARAGTTAAGAGGATCCAGAATGTTTTTTTCTGAGCAAATAAAAATGTCTTGTATCAAAAATCTTTTTTTTCTAGGTTTAACTTTAAACCTATTGAGAGAATGAATAAATTCACTGGAACGAGTTAATCATCATTTCGTTCCCAACCCAAATTTTATCTGAAACATCTTTGGAGATTTATGTATTCATATATTTTTTACATAATATAGAACATATCTCTGTGGTTGGAGGAGATGAAATGCACAAATTATTTCATTTTCAAATATGCCTTCAACTACTTGTGGCTTTACTCATACAGAAAGATGCCATCAACCAAAATGTCACCATTTGTGGGATGGTCAAAGCATGTCTCTGTTTATTTCTGATTTTTTAGAATCAACAGTCTTCACAGATCCCATCACCTTAAAGTCGGTACCACTCATGCTGGAAAAGCCCAAGAGTCCAACCAGTCCTTAACATGCTATCAAGTTATAAACACTTGTCAGTCTCACAGGTTCCTTATCCATCATGTCATATAAAAATGGACAAGACCAGTCAGAAAAAAATTGTGTATTGTGACTTTAGATGCTGAATTTAATAACTCAGAAAGCACCTCAATGTGGATGTGCAGAGACCACTAAAGGTAAAAAAAAAGAGCACACATAATCAGATTCTAGGGCACTATTAGCAAGGCTCTCATACAACTTTTACAGCTTATTACAAATAAGCATTTATTGTGATCAGGTTTTCATTCTGCAGCAGGGTGATCAAAAGTTTCAGGAATATGAAGCTGCTTAGAAAAGTAGGGAGTTGGCCATCTATAGAGTGAAGCACAGTGCTAAAGGCACAAGAAGCGATTGATCCAAAAACTGAAATGTAGAAAATCAGTAATCCATTTTCCTGGCATTAGGAAGAAGGCTGGGAGGATCTTTAAYGAGTCCAAAATCAGCATTTTTTGTGCAACGTTTTTTTTATTTTTTAGAGTTGAGTTATTGTTTGTGAGAATACATTACATTGTATGTTTTTAACAATTCACTGTTACATTTTTATTATTCCATCTACAACTAATAGCTTGTGGAAAAGTAAGAAGAAAAAATAAACAGTGCTTTATCTCATGTATCATGGATCAAATACAGAGCACTGATGTCTCATTGCATGGGAACATGCATTGATGAAAATACATAGCACACACACACACACACACACACACACACACAC
>NW_013952561.1:653135-655683 GCF_001266775.1 Austrofundulus limnaeus | reverse complement strand
TGTGTGTGTGTGTGTGTGTGTGTGTGTGTGTGTGTGTGTGTGTGTGTGTGTGTGTGTGGGTGTGTGTGTGTGTGTGTGTGTGTTTGTGTGGTGCAGTCTGCCCCAAGGCAAAAGAGGGGCAATTATCCCACGTCACAGGGGTAACAAAGTCAAAGGTAAATAAGTGACTGGGGGCATTGTGATGAAATGTCTTTTATAACATAACATAATTACCATTATTAATACATGTTTTAATTAAGTGCCAGAGACTGTAAATTTGTGCCTCAGCCAAAAAATAAAAAAAAAATTTCTTGATCAAAAGGGCAGTTGTAGGCAGATGCTCAAAATATTATATTCCAGGCAGTGACCCCCACACTGGAGAAGTGGCTCCAAAACATACCTGGAGAAACATCATACCTCCTGTCTGGTGGTTCTAAGCRGGTATATGTAAATACGGCACATTTACGATTTTGACGTCAGCAGAATGCTGCCCATCGTTTAGCTCTTGGACTGACTGACAGAGGAAAGGCGTTACTTGTGCAAACTTATTTCTTGAGAGAGCTGCTTTAGTTTTGGAATTTGAGTGCGAGATACAGTGTCATGGTGAAAGCAGTGATAAAACAATGATCTAACCTTTTTGGCGATCTTGAGAAAGTCAAAACTTGCAAACACTTCCTGGAGAGAGGTGAAGGAGACAAAGCTGAGGTTTCAAACAAACTGGTCGGTGAGAATACAGTATATACTGTATATGTGTGTGTGCATTTGTGTGTAATTTTTTGTATTATCTAGTTATTTAAATTATTTACAAAAAATGTACTACTGTAAATTTCATTCAGACTGCTTTTAATTATCATTAAAATATTCTGAAAGGGGTTTTACCTACCAGTATACATGTATGTTACACATAATTTTTAACAATCCTAAATATTTAAAAGCATTAATTTAAGATTTAACAATCTTAAAAATTACTACACATAATCACTGTGCATTAACATGCTTTAGTGTTCTTTGTTGCATAGCATTAATGATATGCAAGAACAAATTCTAATGTCCTGATATAAATCTAACTGGGCTTTTTAGATAAATATCAAAGACTCTGCAACCTTGCATGAAATTATCTTTCAAACACGCATCCTGTTTTTTTGTGGTTTTGAATCACAGAGGGTCTAATGCAGGAAACCAAAAGAAACTTAAGGGAAGGCCTAAATATGAAGTGATGCAATTATCTGACACATCTTTCAATAGGTGAGACTTCACTCTTTTGCCTGCTTGGAGCTCTGTACTTGTACTTCTTCTCTCTTCCCCAGTGCCAAGATGATGAGGTGCAGTGAGCATTAAAGAGATCCTTTGAACAAAAAGATTCAATATGAAAAGGAATGGGATATTAGGCAGCATGAGGGGATCGTAGCACTGCGGCTCTCCCTCCCTTGAAGCTGTCATATACAGTAATTAGATAAAGGTGACATTCTGCTGTGAGTCCATGCCTGTTGAGAAGTTCCTGTGACCCACAGGTCAGCTCACAGAAAGAATGGCGGGGAGAAAGCAGGATGTTCCTGCATTTATGTCAAGGTGACATCAGCTCACAACAAAGAGASGGAGGTAAGAAGGAACCCAAAGGGTACTGTGAGGCTGAGCTCACGATGAAATAATAACAATATTTCCCAAATTTATCAAAAATGTAAGAGCAGACATGCAAACGTTTTTTATCATGTTTTCTCACGCATAAGTTGCTTTACCATCCAATTTGCGGCTTAAAAAATAAAGACTTTTCACTAACTTACAATAACGAGAATTTACTCTTTTTTTACACCATATGGAGGTATGACTAAAGAATAATTAGTAAAATAAAGTCTTAAAACTGAAACATCTTTGTAATGGTGATGAGAATATAATATTCAAATTGTTTTATAAAAGTTGGTAAAATGAAGCGAAAGTAATTCAGAAAACATACACAAACAAAAAGGCGGCACTGCATTTTTTGAGACCCAGCCTAATGATCAAAAGGGGGAAATCTGATTCACTGGCAATAGACTAGAACCCTTTACCTTTCCCAGACTTTTCATTGATCTGTACTCTATTGTTTAAAATTAATCCATTTTCATACAGAAATGGAGAGCTGATGTAAAACTGAAGCATGTGTGTTTCAAAGTGCAGAAATTAGTACAAAAATGCTGTAATTTTAGCTGAGAGAATACAGTAATATAATATTTTTTGTAAGGCAGTCGGACATGAATAAAGCTGTAATTTGGGAGAAGAAATGCAGGAGTATCTGGGAACACCTTTTTACACTTTTTTGTCTTTCTCCCCTTTTTCTTCTTCTTCTGCTCATGTCAGGTGGAAAGGTGGGCTGTTCTCTTGTAGTTGAGATCTGTCTTAGCACACCTCTCTGCAACAGGAACTGTCACACATGTAATTAAGTATCCTCATCAGTATTGTCATATTTAAACAGATATTTAAAAGATGGCTGGGACAACCCATTTCTGATCTATTTATTTATTTATCTTTTTTTAATGATGAACAAAGACCACTTCTTGTGTTTTCTTTGTGGTTTGTACTTACTGTCTAACAC
>NW_013952561.1:652386-652850 GCF_001266775.1 Austrofundulus limnaeus | reverse complement strand
CAAATAAAGTTTATATAAAGTTTTTATATAAACTTTATTTGCTTACACCATAGCACAAGCAAATAAAGTTTGTATAAAAATCAACACGATTTGGTATTAGCGTTTTAAAACAATGACAATTGAGTTATTGCAAGTTCTTCTCTTACAAAGTAAAAAATAAATAAATAAAATAAAAATAAACACACAGATACTAGATGGATTATTCCAAACTGACAAGAGGTCACTTCACAGTGTGCATGATTGTCCTGGGTTTTGTTGTTGGCTCTTAAATGGAAGAATGACAGTTTTTTTTTCACTTGTTTGTGCTGAAGAGGTTTCCTCCTACCAGCCTGTATCTAAGCTAGTGGTTCACAAGCAGGGGGACCCGTATCCTTGTCTGCTCAGAAGTTGTGAACATGTCAATTTATTGTTTGTATATAAAAAAAAATCACCAATTCAACCTGGAAAGACTCAACAAACTGAAA
>NW_013952561.1:648737-650711 GCF_001266775.1 Austrofundulus limnaeus | reverse complement strand
GTCTAAGCTGTCCTTTTTCTTGGGCCTCAAGTTGGACCTTGATCCGAGCTTCGGCTTTTGACCCAGCCRAACTACTGTCAACAGATAGGTCAACCCGAGGAAGACTATAAGGAGTCTTAATTCCTTCACTAACCTCAAGTGATTCCCTCAGGCAGGTGTGAGACTGCTTGAGTTTTACCCACAGCTTTTCTGCCCCCTTCAGAGGAAGGACCAGCAGATGACACAGAAGGCTCAGGAAACTCAATGTTTCAGCTCCACCAATCTCTCCACAACAAGATTATTYAACTCCTTTTTAAGTAGTTGCTTTGGGCATTAAAGAAAAATGGGCTGCAATTTGAGCCTAATCATCCTTACGGCAAAGCTCCAGCTGATCTAGGGAGGGACACTCTAGAAAATGGTCCAGATCAAACTGTGCCATGCCTAAAAAACACAACGAGCCTTGGCAGCGATTAACAGAAGTCTCTCTCACTAACCTGACCAAATAATTTACCACTGTTGTCACAGGATTCTATTGAAATCTGAGACAAGCCCCTATTAAWGTTATGACCCAGCTCAGCCAGGGAAAAAGGAGGTAAAATTAAGAAACCAGATGAGGTTGGTTTAAATATAAACAGTGGTTTATTTTTGTAGACAGGCGTGATCTAAGGAACAAAATTGAACAAGAGGAGGATACTTTTTTCAGAAGTACAAAGAGTACCAAAAAATGGTGGGCTTAAGTAGAAATGTCAAACCAAATAAAAACAACAGTAAACAGGATTTGTAACAAAAACACATAAAATAAAACACTAACAAACTGGATTAGTAACAAATTACATAGTTGAATTTAAACAACCGAAACAAGCTAAATAAAGAAAACACAAAGCTGTGGGTTCTTAACCAAACAATTAAAATACACCAAAAGCCATGACCTGGCTCACAAGGTCCCCAGACAGACAGATTAATACCCTTATCAAAACAAAAATGACTAACACTTATTTAATAAATAGGCCTGGCAGAATTAGACTGGGCCAAGGCCAAACATTTTTCTCAAGCACAAAAACAACACCCTACAAAGTGGSAAGCTGCTAAGTGACAGCCACCCTGAACAGCAGAACAGCTGGTCTGAAATAGGGAGACGTCTTCACTGATTGGACAAGGTGGAGATGAATGGTCCAATCGGGCTGCAGGCAGTCTGAATCTCCACCTGCACACAAACCTTTTACACACAAATGGCCTTTGGGACATAAAACACAATGAAGTCAGACAGAGTGGGACTGAATAAGCAGGACACAAGCAATAAAAAAGTGAGTTTTATTTACAGGTGTTGGCAAGTTTTGGTCATCAATCCTGAAAAGGAGGGAATAATCCAGGTGAGTCCAAAGTAACTTGAATCTTAGTGAGACAGTTTGAGTTAATAATAATAATAATAATCTCTCTTTTCTTACAGGTTGGAGAAGGTGAAGTCGGTCCAGGAGGAAGTTTTATCCAAAAAGGTGAGTGACAAAAAATCTTCAGCTGCAGAGTGGCCAATACAAACATTTTAACCCTTGTGGGAGATCCTTGTGGTGGAAAATCCAAACTGGTGCACGGAAAACATCTTGGTGAGTGAACCTTAAACAAGATTGAAATAATAAATACTTTAAACTTTTAGTTTAGCTTAAACTCAAAAGGCTTCAGAACACTACCTAAATGGTGTGATGCATCAGCGAAGACCAAGAGGCCCAGTGGATTTTTTGCCACTTCRGTAGAAAACAAAACTGAATATTAGTTTTTTTTTATTTCTGCATCATCAGTAGCTTTTTTACACTATAGTAAAGAAGAAAAAGAAGAAGAGAAATATAAGAACTCTGAAGAGAGAAACCGATAGACATTATTCAACATGTGAAATGAACAACAACACACAAGTCACCACACCTGACATCTGACCATCAGCAAATGAAGATAACAAACATCCAGCAACCAAACTTAAACAGATGTATGTATATATGTATATAT
>NW_013952561.1:646425-648048 GCF_001266775.1 Austrofundulus limnaeus | reverse complement strand
TCACAGGGACACACATAGAAACAAACGAGACAAACAACTATTCACTCTCTCACTCACACCTAGGGACAATTTAGAGTTATCAATTAACCTAGCAGTTTTTTGGTCTGTGGGAGGAAGCAGGAGTACCTGGAAAGAACCCATGCATGCACGGAGAGAACATGCAAACTCTACCCAGAAAGGTCCCCGAGCCGGGATTTGAACCAGCAACCTTCTTGCTGAGAGGCATCAACTGAGCCCCCCATAAAAATTCCATTTAAATACTTAAAACTGTGTAACTCAGCTCTTTTTTCTTTTCTAAATAAAAGTTTGTAACTACGTRTTCACTTTTTTTCATTTCTCATTTTGTTAAAGAGACAAAGATTGAACTGTCTTTGGGAGAGGTGAGGAGAAGTGGTAGTGGGAGGTGGGGGGCTTGGCTTGTAGGAAATAGAGGGGGGCTTTGAGGAAAATAGGTTGGGAGCCAGTGATCTAAGCAAACCACACTTCATCACTTTTTTAAGTTTTATAAGAAACTATCAAAAAAATACGGGAGAACGCTTGTGACCTTGGYGTGTTCATGCTGGGGCATTTTATTCTTGGAAAAAATTGGCAACTGTCAAAAACTTTTTTTGTTTACTTTCAGGGATCTGTGTCATTTTGGGATGATGGGCTTCATGTTCTTTAGAAATCACTGTGATACTGTCAGATTGATGTGGAGCAGCAGTTGTTTCTCTAAGTTAATTGCTGAAATAGTTCCTTTTCAGCACGCGTGTATAAACCTTCAGAGCTCAAACTGACCATACATTTTTAACTTTCATAAATGTACTCACATTTGCAGTTATAGTCCATACAATCATTGGAACCTGCTGTTTTTATTCCCAAGGGCTGCAGTGAAGCTTTGCTTTGTTTTTCACACATTGTTTCTGCTATTTGGCCTCATTAAATCACCCAGTAAAGTGTCAGGTGCTCTTTATTTATGATTTTTTTATGTACTGGTAAGAACCTGATGATTTTACTGTGTCATTATATAGTATGCTCAACTTACCACAATGAACGGACTTTGATTTCAGGTTAGCATCGGTATGTGGTGTAAACATATATTTTTCAAGATAAATTTCCTGCTAAGTCAAATTATTTTGCACAATACGTATATTGCAAGTGAATGTTAATGAAAAAAAAAGACAACAGATTCCTGACAGGAGTATGCGACTCTTCACTTGGAAGGTAAAAAAAAAAACTGACAAATAATTGTGTCAGAAAGGCAAGTCAGCACATTACCTTTATTATTATTTACTTATAAAGTTTAGATGGCAAAATTTAGAATCAAGATGTTCACTTGAGTGTGGCAAAAAAAGTAATCTCATACTTTTTTTATCTCTGTTGTATAAGAGTGTTYTTGTGTTACAGATCTGATGATGTGCACTCAGACACCTTTTTTTTCCTGTTTATACCACAGGATTATGATTTGCCAAGAATTCATCACACAGCATAACATGGCTCAAATTGATGTCTCAGTGCGACATACATTGTGACCAAGATCTCATTACATTTATTCTGTACAGTGGGACYGTCAAAAAACGTACACAATTTTTGAAGTGGCGCTGCTTGATTAAAATTGTCTTTGAAAGGGTCACTGTCTTTATT
>NW_013952561.1:630966-645186 GCF_001266775.1 Austrofundulus limnaeus | reverse complement strand
TGTGTGTGTGTGTGTGTGTGTGTGTGTGTGTGTGTGTGTGTGTTCGGCTTTGGTGACATTTGGGGGCAATTTTAAGACAAAAATCCTACCTTTGGGTCAACTGGTGCATTTGGGGACAAAAGTCGAGTCCCCATTTGGTTTAAATGCCATTGGAGGGTTGGGGGTTTGGTTTAGGACCAAGGTGTGAATTGAGTTTACGTTAGTTTTAGGGTCAGGTAGGTACCTGTGAGGTTAGCCTTAGGGTTTGTGGTCAGAGTTAGGCTGTAGAAATGTAATGGAAGTCAATGGAATGTCCCCAATTGGATAACTGTGCAAACTTGTGTGTTTCAAACACTTTGTGCTATTATATGATTTAGAGTCTGGGACTACGCATGTTGTGAGATTTTATTATGTTGAGCTGAGGAACACAATAAATTGTCTATAGAGAGGGAATGATAGTACTGCTGTCATCATTAGCATATAGGTTTCACTGAAATATAACTATCAAAAGGCATTTAAGGATATCTGGTACTATAAGACACATTTGAAAATGACCTGAATCACCTCAAATATTCCTTAGAATATTTTAAATCTATGTGGCATCTTTCTCTTTTTGCTGGAAAGAGTCTGCAAACCAAATTCCCTTTTTCAGTGACATTTATTAAAACATGACTCTTTGAGTTGTAWTTTTTTAACCACAGCTTTTAACTAGCAAACTAAATGAAACAYGTCTCTTATAGAATACATGGCCATTTTGCTTTTGCTATTGAGACTTTCAATACAAACAATGGCTAGGTGGACTGAATGCTAATGCTTTCTACTATGTCATCTTTAGTCAGAACTAACTCAAAGCTCAGGTTTCACCTAAAACCTACTTTTGTCACTGGAAGCTGATTGCCAGAAACAAAGTTCTACATTTATTTATTCATCTGCTGAATGAGAAGATCTGATTTAAGCTTGGAGACCAGTTGATGGCCRTAAAACTTCTCATCCTCAATTCAAGTGACTACTTAATGGTCACAGTTTATAGAGACACAGTCAAATGTGCAGTCTTAGACATGTTGCATCAGTAATTTAGCCAGCGTAAATGTTTGTCGTAAGTAAACTGGAGAAAACTCACAAACCTGAAAAAATAAATAAATAAAAACATTTAAATTCTAKGTGGCAAAAATGATTCTTTTCAGCATTCAGGAATGTCAAGATTATAATAGTTCAAAAAGAAATCAGAATAATACCCTCCTTTTTTTTTTTTTTTCAAAGTGCCAGCGGCCACTGTGGGTTGTGAATTCCTAATTGTAGTCASTTTCAGATGCTAGCTGGATGGCTAGTACTTATTCAGTCACCAATCTGAACACTAATTACGCTTGGTGGTTGTCCAGTCCTATACTTGCATGATAATGAGTTCTCACTGTGGTGGTGATGTCCAGTTTAATTGCACACTTTTATGCAAATGAAGTTCAGCTGCAGACCCTTGGTTCTACTGTGTGACTTCTGTAAAACACATACCTACAAAAAAATAAAAGAAGAAAAGACATGAATTCAGTTTAAGCCTGGAATTAACGTGGAAGCAGGCAATATTAAAACACACACAGAAGGCACACAACAGACAAAGCATAATATTGGCTGTTATTGTCCAAAATAGATTCCCTTTTACTCTAATGCTCAAATCCTTTTGTAAATGATGCMCAGGCACACAAAGACAACAACAGCATGACAGCAGATTTTATTTGGTCCAAATTTAAATAACCTATAAACTTGTATTTGTGCATAAATGTTTGTTGATATAATGCAAACATTTATACAGAATTGTTGTTCTCCTGCTTGTTTATGGAGATCCAGTAAGACAAAGAAAAGAAAAAAAGTTTCAAAATGTACTTTTCACAAATACAAATTAGCTTAGRACATGTAGAGAACATGCAAATACAAAACCTTAAACACTGCCAGAAAAAAAGGGATTTTGTGAGTCATACTTTGTCTGAATAATCCAAACAAAAATAGTGTTTGAAGATTTCCATCTATCCATCGTCTTTACCTGCTTCTCCTTTCTGGGTCGCAGGGAGCTGGTGCTTATCTCCAGCAGTCACTGAGTGAGGAGCAGGGGACACCCTGGACAGGTTGCAAATCCATCCCAGGGCCACATAGAGATAAACAAGACAAACAACTATACACACTCTCACCCACGCCTAAATACTATTTAGTCACTGGTGAGCTTAACCTGCATGGTTTTGGTCTGTGGGAGGAAACGGGGGTATCTGGATAAAACGTGTGCACAAGGAGAACATGCAAATTCCACACAGAAAGGCCCTGCACCAGGAGACTTTCCTGTGACCTTCCTGCTGAGTAGTAACAGCTCTTCCCTCTGTGCTGCCATGTCACCAGTTTAAGAATTTAAATGAGCAAAAACATTTTTYCCCCATCTCCAAGGACGTCTATTTTATTTGCACTCTGGCTGATAAACAAAATGCAGATAAATTTGAAAATATATACATAAATAAATAGACAAACAGCACCTTAACACATTTATTAATTTTAAAAAATGACATACTCCTGGTATGCAGGTACTTATCTACATTTTAAATGTTTAAGAAAAAAAAAGTTTGTTGTTTTAGAAAGATTGTGACATAAAAATCTCAAAAGTAATGCCTGTATTTGACCATCAAAGACTCAAATGGATGAAAACAAAATGAGCCTAAGTTACTTTTGGGACATGAGTATTTAACGGGATATTGAAAGATTTGATTTTTTCCTTATTTAGACATTTATAATACCACAGTTAGAAGTATTCSCACAAGGATTGTGTGAAAACCTGAGAATGTTTGCAGATGGTTCMGACAATGCTGCATTCTTGGAATGCCATTACAGAGACGGATTTGGTTTGTTGTAAAGCTGCCGCACTTTGTAARAAGGCTAGAACAGTACACTCCTTGTTTCCATGGCAACCCTGCAAGTGTGTAAGTAAGAGGGAGGGGACGATAGTGAAGATGCTTGAGGTGAGATCATGATGCAAAATGATTTGACCATATATATTTTTTTCTTCTAGAAGTGAACTGGTGTTTGGCACCTCAGCCATCTGCAGTGATTCAGAAGTGTTTGGTATTATTTTTTTTGTGCCATGTATGCCATGGTACCCCTGGCAAATAAAAACAATAAAAAACCTCCAAACTAAAGTATACCGTTGGTACATTCAAGTTGGATAATTGACAAACCTGATGAGGTTGTCTCATTTTTTTCCCTCATTAGTTCAGAAAAAGGAAGTGCTTTGAACAGTAAGAAAAGCCACTGGGGAGTTGAGAAGCGTGTGCATGATGCGGAGCATGTTTAATCTTACAGAATCTTCAGCATCCCCCAAGGACTTCTTTAGAAACTTGTTTTATATTCTGTGACCTTCATAAAAACTAGCATGCTTATTTCATACCTTGGGGATCATAGAATATCAAACATTGACTAAACAGATCAAAGGTAGAAAGTTAAAAAAATATTGCTGAAGACAGCAACAGCCCAGCGGTGTGTTGATTAGCCCTGCCAGTTCACAGCAGGTTTGATTCTGATATTCTAGTTTCCTCCAGCTGTCTGAAACCGTACGTCAGGCTAAGTGGAGATTCAAAAAAAAAAAACTTGTTTAGATGTTTACATACATGGCTACTTATTATGTATGCACATTATGGCTGTTGAAACCTGTCCAAAGTGTCCTCTGCCCTTTGCTCAATGATGTGTTTGGGACGAGCTCCACCTTCTGCTTGACTCTGAACAGATTAATGTGTGAAAAACAAATGACAGAATGAAGAAATGTTTTATACTAATAAGGGTTTTGTCCTACAAGCTCAGACACATTTGGTTCTTGACACTGCAATGAAAAACAAACAAACAAACAAACAAATAAAAAACTGTCGCTGTACGAGATTCGAGGGACACCCTGGACAGATCGCAAGTCCATCACATAACACAAAGAGACAAATAAGACAAACATCAATTCACACTCTCACTCACACCTAGTRACTCTTTAGAGTTACCAAATAACCAAACATGCATGTTTTTATTCAATGGAAGAAACCAGAGTACCCGGAGAAAACCCATGCATGCACGGAGAGAACATGCAAACTCTACTTAGGAAGGTCTCGAGCCAGGATTGGATCCAGAAACCTTCTGTATCAAGATAAAACCCACACATGCACTCGAAACCGAAAGTATGGGAAGCAAACCTGTAACCTTCTTGATGTGAGGCAACCGTGCTAACCACTGCTCCTCTGTACTGCCCTTCAAAATAAATAAATAAATAAATAAACAAAAATGCACTTGTAATTTTTAAATACATATTTGTTGAGTTTCTGATTATGTTTCCATTAAAGAAAAAAAATGTTTTTGTTTTTCCAAAATGATACAAATATGACTTCAGCAAATGCAACAGATTTAATTAAAACATTTGYATGAGTGGTAAAATGTCTAAACCTAGAATTAAAAAAGTCAGYTAATTGTCTACTGAAAAGGTCACCTTTTACAACTAAATACATCTCTGCACTTTTACAATTTGTTTAAAGAAAAGAATTCTCTTTGTTTAATTTAGGGGTCACCAGCTAAAAAGGTTTAAATCCACTGCAGAATTACCCTCATGCCAGTCAGCTGTCAGACACCAACAGCTTGCCCTTTAAGGTTCACTGAAATGCTGCTGTTTCATCCTTCCAGCTTCTGACGAGTAATTTAGGAGTGACTTTGGTTTTAAATTAGAGCACGGTAAATTAAGCATGGTTTTTAGTCTTCTATTGTAGCTTTTACTTTTACCGTGTAACAACTGCTTGKGTTTAGCGAACCGTAAAGTTAATTTGACTGACATATGGTGTCTTGAGGAAACACCAGTATTAGAATTTCAGAATAATTTACTGTCATTCACACACAACATCAAGATGCAATGCAGAACGAAATTTACAGTTAGAACATCTGAAAAGCAAAAGTTAGGAACGTTTTTTTTAATCATCTCAATTTTCTACTAAAGGAAACCAAGCTCTAAGATCCAAATAAGGCAGAAAATGCACATAATATTTATATTTGGCATGCTATTTATCAGGACAAATGCAGCTAACATTCTTAAACACTTTCTCTCTAAATGATTGATATTTAAATGTGTGAACAAAGATCAGCAGACATTAAAATCCCCTGAAATTTGTGGAAAATATTACACAGATTAGATACAGAAAAAAAATTAAAAAGTAAAATAAACACCAACCAAATTTAGCCCTTTTTATTTGTAGATTTTTATTGTTTCTCTTGAGTCCAACAAACTCAAATCACAAAAAGTGTGTTATGTTTGTTAAAGTTACTGTTCTGGCTGTTGGTTATATAATATGGAAAACTCATAACTCATCCTGCACAAACACAATAGCCCTATTTGGAATTCTTTCTTATTTGGACCCTTTTGGATTAAACAACATCACAGTTTCAACAACAAACATGTAATCAAAGAATTTGTTCAGCAAAGTGGTTGCAGTGGGATTTTATTTTTTTCCCCTGTATTTTAGCAATGACAAACTTCCATGATACACCTCTGTATTTTTTTAAAAATCAATATGGACTTTGCAGAATGATTTTATCACCATTGTGACCAACAAACTGCCTCATTCTGATGTGGAAACAAGGAATCCAGCCTCAAGCAAATCTGCAACTACTATTCCTTCTTGGCCTAATCACGGGGCAGCATCCACACAAAAGGTTCCTCAGATAATAACAAAGTAAGTCAAATGAGATCTCTTACCTTTGTTGCTGAAGGCTTTTGTCCTTTCATACTGTCCTCAGCCTCAATTAGTTGCATTTAAAATTCATGCACATTATCGACCAAAAGCAGTATTATAGTTTGGTCTTAACTTTCAAAAAACTTCCATATAATCTTTCAAAAAAACTGAATGTTTTGTTCATTTTCTGAGTCAACACCTTGTCTCTCTTTTCAGTGCTCATGATCACAGTAACTGAATCATATAATTAAAAGGAAAGAAAGTGAAGTTGGCACAGAAAAGTATCAGTTTTGACAGCCAACATTCATCGAGATTGGAGAATGGCAATGGAGCAGCACACCTGACAGTCAAGGACACCCCATGTTTTTCCTCTGTCTGCTACAATATTTTCCACCGCATTAACTTTAGTTTGGAACTTCTTCTTTGTGTTTTCAGTGTGTTTACTACTGCTTTCACTTGCTGATTGGTGTAGACGTTGAAAACAATTTGGCTGGGGTAGGAMAAACACGGTTCGACTCAAAGCAGTCACTCTCAAAATGCCTTCTTGACGCATTACTTATTCTGGCGTTCCGGTGACGAGTACCATCGCCTCTGCACAAAGACATGAATTCCGGTGGAGACACAAATAGAATCTCTGTAGAATACAACACTTTGAAAGTTGTGCCTAGTGTCACAAAAAGTCCAATCTGTGTCCATCAGAATGAATATGATGATTTTTTTTTTATTCTTTGCCTTTTTCTCCATTTACAATAAGACCAGGTTTTTTGAGTGGTACATGACAAACCCTAAAGTTTACCTGTTCCTATTAAAAGTTGACGTGGCTTTCATTCGCACCAGGCTGTTAAGTTTCATCTCATTCCTCATTACAGTAAACCRTGCTGCTTATGCCAGCTGAATGAGATAATTATCTCAGCAAATTTTAGGGCTTCTTTGCTGTCAACCCTGGWTTCATGACATTGAATTCATTTTCTCTAAACATCAACCTCTATCCCCGCTGCACTGCTCTTRTACCAAATGTCAGTGTCACTGTGAATAGTTAATTTCTTTTGACACATTAATGATTTTGCCCTGACTGGGACTGAGCCTAATGCRTTCCTGCTGCTCTTTGGTGTAACTGTAACCCTGACCTAAAGCCACTGATCCATCTTTATATGCTATAATTGCATGCTGGTTTCATTGGGATCAATTTATCAAATTTGGCTGTCTCTGGGTCATGAAGAGCAATTTGTTCCGTGCCCTCTTTGATCATGAGTTGTGCAAGAAAAACTTGAAATGATGAATATGCTTCCATAAATACAGAAAAAATAAAATTCTGCCTGCAGGTAAGGACTTTTTTTTGCATTATTATTTTTCTAATACTTACAGTGGTTTGCAAAAGTATTCATACCCCTTGAACTTTTCCATATTTTGTCACATTACAACCACAAACATAAATATATTTCACTGGAATTTAATGTGAAAGACCAACACAAAGTGGTATACAATTGTGAAGTGGAAGCAAAATTTTACATGAATCAAAACATTTTTTACAAATAAAAAACTGAAAAGTGCGATGTGCAAAATTATTCAGCCCCCCTGAGTCAATACTTTGTGGAGCCACCTTTTGCTGCAATTACAGCTGCAAGTCTTTTAGGGTATGTCTCCACCAGCTTTGCACATCTAGTGACTGCAATTCTTGCCCATTCCTCCTTGCAAAACAGCTCAAGCTCAGTCAGATTGGATGGAGAGCGTTTGTGAACAGCAGTTTTGAGATCTTGCCACAAATTCTCAATTGGGTTTAGGTCTGGACTTTGACTGGGCCATTCTAACACATGAATATTCKTTTTTTTAAACCACTCCATTGTAGCTTTGGCTTTATGTTTAGGGTCGTTGTCCTGCTGGAAGGTGAACCTCCGCCCCAGTCTCAAATCTTTTGCTGACTCCAACAGGTTTTCTTCCAAGATTGCCCTGTATTTGGCTCCATCCATCTTCCCATCAACTTTGACCAACTTCCCGGTCCCTGCTGAAGAGAAGCACCCCCAGAGCATGATGCTGCCACCACCATATTTGACAGTGGGGATGGTGTTTTCAGAGTGATGTGCAGTGTTCTTTCTCCGCCACACATAGCGTTTTGCATTGTGGCCAAAAAGTTCAATTTTGGTCTCGTCTGACCAAAGCACCTTCTTCCACATGTTTGCTGTGTCCTCAACATGGCTTCTGGCAAACTGCAAACGGGACTTCTTATGGTTTTCTTTTAACAATGGCTTTCTCCTTGCCACTCTTCCATAAAGACCACATTTGTGTAGTGCACGACTAATTGTTGTCCTGTGGACAGTTTCCCCCACCTGAGCTGTGGCTCTCTGCATTTCATCCAGAGTCACCATGGGCCTCTTGGCTGCCTCTCTGATCAGTGATCTCCTTGTTCGGCCTGTAAGTTTAGGTGGACGGCCTTGTCTTGGCAGGTTTACTGTGGTGCCATACTCTTTCCATTTCCGGATGATGRATTGARCAGTGCTCCGTGAGATGTTCAAAGCTTGGGAAATCTTTTTATAACCTAAGCCTGCTTTAAACTTCTCCAAAACCATATTCCTAACCTGTCTGGTGTGTTCTTTGGACTTCATGATGCTGTTTGCTCCCCAATATTCTCTTAACCAACATCTGAGGCCGTCACGGAGCAGCTGTATTTGTACTGAGATTAGATTACACACAGGTGGACCCTTTTGAGTCATTAGCAGTCATCAGGCAACTTCTGAATGCAATTGGTTGCACTCAGGGAAAAGGGGGCTGAATACTTTTGCACGTCGCACTTTTCAGTTTTTTATTTGTAAAAAATGTTTTGATTCATGTAAAATTTTGCTTCCACTTCAYAATTGTATACCACTTTGTGTTGGTCTTTCACATTAAATTCCAGTGAAATATATTTATGTTTGTGGTTGTAATGTGACAAAATATGGAAAAGTTCAAGGGGTATGAATACTTTTGCAAACCACTGTAATTACTAAATAATATTTAAGCAACTTTATTAAGGATTGCAAATTTTAAGAAGCCTTTAAGAAATAGAAAATCAAAGCACAAAACATTTGAAGGATATCTAAAACTAGTGGAAGACTGCCATAAATGATTTATGAGATTTATAATAATTTAAATGAACAACTTAGTGCATTGTTTTTTTATTTTTTTATTTTTTTATTTATTTTTAGTTTTATAACACTTTGTGAAGTAAAACACTCCCAGGTTGTTGTCAAGTTTCAAAAAAGCAGTCATTTGTAGTCTTTCGTTCTAACATTTTTTTTTCTTTTTTCATTGCTGCAGCTTTAATATCACGAGCAAAAGTAGCGGCATATTTGCTAATATTTTGAACAATCTGCAACTACAAACACCCTTGTTTTCTCTGTGGAATTCTTTGACTCATTGATGGTCATACACTTCATCTTTTTTTGAGCCACTTCTCACATCTGTAGGGAATTATACCTTTTGATAAATATTCAAAACATCTCAAAGTATGATCTTGTTTCATGTTATTCGGTTGAGAAAGCTGATATCTAAATGTTATTATTAGGGCTTTTATATGAATATATGAGTTTTATAACTTGTGTTTATTTGATGGCACCATCATTGATGAGACAGGGTTTGGAGAAATGAACATTTGTCATATTTCATATTCTTTTAACAATTATTTTTTCTGATCAATGGCCTTTTTCTGTGAATTTGACCTATGATGTTCTGGGCTTTTTTTTAAGAAAGGAAGCTCATTGTGCATCCAGATACACTGGAGGGGTTATGACAGCACTATTTTTTTTTTTCTTTTTTAATGGTCTTGTCTGTGATTAAAGTTGTCAGAACATGACTTTTTACATTCACAAACAAAAAATCCGGAGCTCAGGAATTTTTGGCAGTGCACTAGTTGTTGTTCAGCAGAGYTGTCAAGTCTTTGGCATTAAGCGTGAGGCTCACACAGTTTACACATTTCAAGTACTCTCACACTCCATATCCATTTTGTCCTGCAGTGAAAAACAACTTCACAATTGATAACATAGCAGCCTTAAAAAAAGACTGACACTGCACATGAAGATGGGATATTACAACAAAGCGAAATAAGTTTTTTTTTTTTTCAGACCAATCAGCAGGAAATTGAGAAATTGCTGAAACGACATGGATATATGGATCTCAATGTTTTTTTTTTATTATTATTTTTGTATGTTCTATTTTCTATTGTTTGGAACTTCTTTTTTATAAACTAAATTTAAACCTACTTCATTTTGTATTCTATTTTACTTAGTATACCTTTAGTTAAAAAGGTAGCCAAACTACTTTTTTTATTGTTCAATTTTCTGGTGATATGGATCTCTTCTGCGATCTTCCTGCTCTTTCACATGCATATGCAGAGTGCCTAAGGCAGGAAGACAAGTAGCAAAGACCCCCTTGAGTACAGTACAGAGAGGCATCAGTGACAGACACAGCACTGATAAAGTTGGACAGGGTTTGAAAAGAATGAGCTGAGATGGGCTGCAAAGGCAGTGTTTAGATGAATGGTAAGTCTAGGGAGGGTTTGAGGTACCATAAACAAGCACACTTGGTGAAAAAAAATATAAAAATAAAGCAGCTCTGTCTATTGGGTTTTACATGTGTTTAATTACACATAGGGATAATATTAAATATTTGATTTAAATGGGTAGTCAAGCAACCATTGTCAGACTAATATGTSATTCATTTCTTTACCACCAAAAATAGCTTCATCACAGTTTGCCTTGTAGGAATGAATCGTGCTGACGCTACTGAGGCTCAGCTCCATCAAATCTACAGGGTCATAACAGAACATTTAACTTTCTGTAGGATTTTACAGTTTTCTCAAGCTTAAAAGCACAGTTTTCAGTGACTGCTTGCAAGCACAAATCTCACTTGGCCCTTCTTTAACTTTGCAGCTGTGTTGAAGCGAGCCTGTAAGAGGCTGGTGCACAACAGTGTGTCAAAGAGCAATGCTGAGGGGAAAAAAAAAACATTTTTTCCTGCACATTCGTTCACACCAATCTTATTCTAAAGCAGAGAAGAAGACATCTACACCTTTGCACACAACCTCTTATCTCCGGTAATGGCTTTACCATTCGGCTCAGCAGCCTCAGTCACTGTCATCCAGCCAGACATGAAAGACTGACAGCAGGATGAGTGATGGGTGGATGGAAACTTTGGGAGAGGAAAAAAAAAGTTTTTAAACAGAATATATTTTATTTGTAAAGTCTGTAGAGTTCTGAAACTATATAAAATCCTAATGTTATTTGAATACACATCTAGAAGTGTTTTTTCTCTCATAACCATTAAATGAAGCTACTTGCTGAGCAAAATGAACTGTAACACAAGCTACCTTGAAGTTTCTAAGCACTGTCCCAACACTTGAGGATTAAAACACCATATCTCATTCAGTTATGAACCTTGCTACAGAAAGTGATAAATGCTTACCGGACCATTTCCTATTTACAACAACACCTTGTGAAAATTAATTAACCCAAATTGCTGTATTTTTGCCCATTCCAGTCCCATGAACAAATCTTCACTGTCTGCTTTTAATCAGTTTTCACACAGATAAAAATATGTTGCAGGATTGTCTTTATACCGAAGCTTTGGGGTCACGTTTACAATAGTGTGACATATAACAACGAATGAAAACTTTAGAAGTCT
Organism: Austrofundulus limnaeus; assembly: GCF_001266775.1. Taxonomy (NCBI): domain Eukaryota; kingdom Metazoa; phylum Chordata; class Actinopteri; order Cyprinodontiformes; family Rivulidae; genus Austrofundulus; species Austrofundulus limnaeus. Next base: position 633,835 of record NW_013952561.1, on the reverse strand, counting down.
CCAAACAGGTATTGATCATGTTAGTCGATAACAGTTGAGCCCAAAGTGTAGAGACATGATTCTATCTTAGAAGTTGTGAAGATAAATTTATTATATATATAAAAAAGAAACAAGCTGATGAGGCAGCAAAGGTATTTACAAAAGTGATCACCAAAACAAAATACTTGCAAGCAAACACAATAGTTGTGAGCAAAATAATACAGGGACAGGAAACCACAGGACACAGAATATAAAGGAATGCTAACGAGGAAGAAATGACAAACATCTGGGGAAATACAACGAGGATCAGGTAAGAGTAGGTGTGTCACGTTTGAAGAAGGAATAAACTCCGGTCCGGACGGAGGATGAAGTTTAGTAAAAATGATTTATTAAACAAAACAAAAGAGCTGACAGGGCGGCTAAAATAAAACTAAACCATTAACAGACATGGGGAACAACAAGACAGATGGGAATACCATAAAATCAACCAGTGAGGAATGAACCAAAGAGAAGAGTATTTAAGCAGACAGCGGGAAGCAGAAAATGAACAACAGCTGAAGGGGACTAATTAGACAACGACTGACAGGTGTGTGATGACTGAGAAGTAATTGACATAGAAACAGACTGAGGAGAAATGATAGGTGGAGACACAGGGAAAACACAAAACGACAAAAACACAATCCTCACAGGGTGGGGTAGGGGTTGAGATGACACAGGGATCATAAGGGAGAACAAAAATACAGTGATAAAATGTACAGCACAAGTACAAAACTCAAATCACAGGCACCTCGAACATAAACCAAGAAAGAGATCAATCTACAAGTTCAACTCAGAGAACTAACCAAATGACTGAAAAACACAGACTCTGAAAGGTATTTGTATCAATTATTTACTGGCAATTAAGTTTCTGAAAATAAAAAAAAGTTTAATTTATAAGGTGATTTTTGCCATTTGTATGCTGAAGATAAYTGTTAAACTTAGTTGAAAAGTCCACATGCAGAAATATTTTCTTAGCAGCTTTGCACTCTGTCAAGTACCTATGATTTAATTTGTGTGGMGTCCAAAGAATTATACCCTCTTTGGTTTACTCAAGGTGGGTATAACCTGATGCCTGCACTCGCTGAAACCCTAAAAACCAGGCCATCCACATATAGCTGTCCCTTTTAATACTATGGTATAAACCACAATTTTTTTCCTAACTTTAGATGTCCACTTAGTTTAAAAAATCAGTCTTTCAAAATTTTTAGCAAAAAACAAAACAACAAAATATAGGTCATAACACAATTTATTGAGATGAGTGTAGCAGTTGCAGTTCAGGTATTGAGTATGTTCACATCTCTGAGGAGCAGGTGCAAATTTGAGKCTTTCTGATGAAAAAGGGATTCTGTTTGGAATGGCTTTAGTCCTCAGAGCAAAATAAGGCATGCTGTGTATCACATAGATGTGTTGATGGAGTCACAGATGCTGAATTGCCCTTTGTGAGGCAAGTGAAAACACATTGTCAGATCATGCATATTTAACAGTCAAGAAGGGTTCAAAGATACATGGATGGCTCCCAGCAGCCTTTTTGTTCACCCCGTGTTATAGTCAAATCCTAAGAACATTTTGTTTTTGCATTTAGATCAGTGCAAGTATAACATACCATCTCTGCAGATACTCCAGCCAAAACCAGAGGTGCTAACTGGTGAGTGAAAAATGTAACAACAAGGTGGGGCAAAAGTGTAAGGCCATAAGTTTATTTACATTTTTTTATGTTCAACATGTCAGAACTAAACATACAAAAGTTTTTTATACATGAAAGCTGATTGTGAGGGACACTATTCTGCATGTTTGTTTCCCTGCTCCAGCGCACCTGATTTGTATGAACGGCTGATTAACAGGCATCTGCAGAACTTCAGTCACTGAATCAGGTGTGTCGGAGCGGGGAAACAAGTAACACATGCAGGATAGCGGCCCTCATTGACTAGGATCGCCCACTCCTACACTACAAGGAGTGCAGATTATCATCCACTCATTAGGCTCTGGATAATTATCAACAGAGAGGCTGCAAATTACAAGCATAAATTAATAAATCAGATATCACCATTGCCAATAGATAAACACAGTTAACATTGATTTTATTTGTTTGGTTCTTATAGAAATGAAAATTGCTAATCATGAGATTTATCTGCTGTTTCAGTAAGTGACCTCTGTGTCCTGGCCTGTGAAACTCTCAAGAGTGATGCACGTCTTGCATCAGAGTCCACTTTTAATTAGTATTATAACAATATTGTGAGCAGTTGGTGAGGGGGGAAAATAAGAAAAAAGCTTCAACACTGGGGACTGACAACCATATTAGGTTTTAATTTATTTTATTTAAATTCAGAACAAAAAAATGATCTATTGGTTTGTTAGGAGGTGGTTTGTTACAAATTACCATCTCTTCAGGATGCTGTGGAAAATGTTGGAATTTAAAATTATTTAGCAGGTAATTAGATGACCTATATTAGATAAGTTGTCACCATCAAACTCCATTTAAGCCGATTAACAAAGTAGAGTATATTACAGAATCGTTTAGTGCAATTCTTTTGGGGGCACCATTATTGACCATTGTCACATTTGAAATCTGTGTGTAGCTGCCACTGCAAAACTAATTTGCTCTGCTGTTGGAAATTGAATTAAAACTCTTGGCCTGCTGCTTAACAGGGCCGATTATCTCATGATTTATTATTGACCTCAGCCAAATTGTGAAAGCTGGTCAAAAATGTTTTTGCCCAACCGTGTGTGTGTGTGCCTTTTCTGGACAAATTTACATGAATCTTTCAGTTAATAATCATTACATGCACATCTTTAAAATACATACATACATACATACATACATACATACATACATACATACATACATACATAC
>NW_013952561.1:626188-630882 GCF_001266775.1 Austrofundulus limnaeus | reverse complement strand
TATATATTTAGTGTCAAGCCAGTTAAAAATGGCTGCTGCAATCATAGACAAAAAAATGAAAAAAAATATCAGGATTAGGGTTGACTTAGCCTGGTAAAAAACAAGCCGCTTGTTCTTCGCTTTGCTTTGTACAGAGGGTCTGGACTCTCGGCTATTGAGAAATGATTGCTTGCTGGAGGCGTGGCCTCTGTTTAAGTTTAAAATGACTGGATCTGATTTACCCAGTCGCTAACGGTTGGCTGCGACGTATGCAGTGCGACAGCTCCACTGTGAAGGAGGCTAAGCTAAGAGGCTAACCAGAATTTGCATGTAAACAACCCTACTGAGAGGAGAGAAGTACCAAGCTGAACAARAYWGCTGTAAATGAGAGCTGCTGCTTTTGTCAGACAAATTTAATTTAATTTGGAAGCCGTATCAACACGGACTGGCTTCATTCACTTCCTCCACTGCCATTGCTAAACTAGCAGACACTGCGCGGAAAATCGATGTAGTTTAAAACTCCTCCTTCTGTTCTCTGATTGGCCCAGGTAAAATTCTACTGAACAAATCCTTGTCTATGAGAGAAATCCCAGATGGAGCAGTGAAGGGAAACCAGAATTGAGTGGAACTGCATAGAAAGGCAAGGGCAAACTGGTCACTGACACATATTTTGAACAACAACAGTGTTCACAAGATATTTTTACCATTATTAATTGTATTTGTATGGAAGCAGAGAGCATCCGTTTTCCCCTTAAAATTTTTTCCATGGTTTTCTTGTGATAACAGGACCGTTTTCTTGAGATAACGAGTTATGATTGTCTTGTGTATCATTCAGTAACCATGGCGACAGCCCAATCCCCTCAGTTAGTGACCGATAACGTTTAATATATCAACAGGATCACTGTGTAAATACCTGCTGATCTGCAGTCGGGCCAGCTGTCTCCATAGATGATGAGGGCTGATATGAAAGGTTATCTGTACATCAATGAACAGCTGAGGGGACTAGACCGTCTCCACAGTTACTGAATTATACATGAGGAAAACCATCAGGAAATTAACTCGTCATCTCGAGAAAACAGTCCTCGATTTCCCTGGACCTCAACACGTGGAGTATGACACCTCATAGCTTTGCATGAGATTGCACCTAGCTTTATTTTCAAGGTTTGACCAAAACTGCTATCCCTGTCATTTTTCAACTTAAAATATTTTAAGCTAAAATTCTTGCAAGAAAGGTACTGGATGATTTGCATTTCATTAATAAATGTTCGGCTGTTAATACATCTTTTAATATCAAATGAATCATCTCTGTCACCTGGAATGATGGAATTCAAGAAACTTCAGAGCATAAATGTTGTAACTCATAAATGGACATTTAAAAATTAGGTCTGAGGGTCCTCCTCCAGAAAATTTTGACTGAAYTAGATRCCATTTCCTGCATTCTGGTGTATTTTAACGGGTTGTTAAACACACTTTTACACAAGTTAACACTTGGTGAGTATTCTAAAGGTCACGTGGAAGGAGTTCTCAAACATTTGGGTCTGGGGACCCTTACAAGAGTGATAAATTACAGGGACCCCCTCGTAAAACCCATGCTGTTTTAAAAATAATTTACTTTCATGTTAATCATTTATTTATAGCACTTTTGCAAATGATTCAGTGTTATAATACAAACACATAACAAAAGCTCTTCACACATACACACACACAGTTGAGCTGGTAAAAATACCAATATAATGTAGCAACAGAAGAAGGAAACAGATGATTACTTGATATGTTTTCTTTACATTAAAGAAAATATGTATTTTCTAGTCAGTTTGAACTGATTTTAATTTGTTATTTAAGCAGATTAAAGATTTCTGCAGATATGGTTTAACATTTCTGATATGCTGTGTTTAAGGTTCTGTGAGCCCTGAACACATTCAGAAACACAAACACATATAACCTCAGTCTGGGATGATGGATGTAGACAGAGCTGCTAACCTGGTTCTGTTGGGTCTGTGTGTCTCTGGCCCGGCTTCAGCCTGACCTCGGCCCCTTCATCACATAAAATRTCTGTTTAATAGACTCATTTGRCTGCATCTTGCACAAACGTTTGCCTTTCCCCCTAATAGTTTCTCTGCTCCATCCAGCTCTTTCTTCTTTCTTTCTAAGATGTTTGTTTATTTTACCCACACGGCTCACCTATTTTCCTCTCTTTTTTAATGTGGGAGGGGGCACACACTGGGTCGCTCCACTGCAGACTGTTTACAGGTGGAGGGAAGGTTGATGCAAAAATGCGGACTGTATAACAACCTGGCATGTCCTTGTGTGTAACATCACGGGTTGCAGTGAAAAAGTGGACTGGATTTATATCAATACTTGTTTTTTTATAATAATAAAAAAAGTGGACCGGAGTTGAGTTTTTGGCGTTAGTCAGTTCTCAGTGTGAGAAAGTGGGAGTGTGGCGTGAGAGCTGTGAAGACCCTCAGATGCGTGAGACTTGAGAGCCCTGCGGCTTTTGTTCACAGAGTTAGCATGGATGCTATTTTTGGCATGTCGAATCTGAAGTTGTTGTTTAATCAGAGCTGATTAAATAATTATCTGACATGATTGCTTAGTTCAGTGTTTATTTCTGAACCTGCCTCTGACCGGATGCTCCGGTGAAGCTTTTTATTTTTAGAACAAATCAACAAGCTGGAAATAAAATATTGATCGAGTAACTTTTGGATCGATGTGCTCCCTGACCGAGGCTGGACGTTACTATCTACGTGGAAAAGTAAAAGTAAAAATACGAAGCAACTGGACTTCTGTTTTGGAGCTGTAAACACATGAGGCTACAGATTTAAACAGCGTGACTTGAGGTTAGTGTGTTATYGATCCTYCACCCCCATCTCACGGATGAAAAAATCGGATGGAATGTGACATGAGCGTTCACACTGCAGTCGCTTTGAAAAACATCAGATATGTATCCAATTTAATACCACATACTGAAACGGCCTGGGTCGAATTAGAAAAAAAAAATCAGATTTGTCGCATTCAGACTCTCATAAAAAAACAATCAGATATGGGGCAAAAAAATTAGATTTGGGTCGCATCTTCCTGCAGTGTGAACATAGCCTTAGATGCAGAGGATCATGGTGTGGGTGAGGTGAAGAAGTAAATGCTAGTCAAATACAACCAGGTCCAGGGATTTATTTTGGTAAGAAAGTGTCAGTGATAAAATCATTGCAGTAAAAGTTACATCCCGTTCTGTAAACCAAGGCAMAAGCATGCACAAATGTGATTTATTTGCAGTTGTCTTCAGCTGGGAATGCTGTGCAAGGCTTCAGTAAGTCAGACCACTTTTCAGTGCTTTGGAAAAGGGGGAGGGGCTCACAGCACTGCTCCTGAGAAAAGTGCTGTTGCCAAAGTCTCCAAATCTCCAAAAACACTGGGAAAAAATGCTTGATTTGTGGTTTGTTGCTGTTTGGAAAAAAATGTMAGAGGRGTCTGAAAACTTGCTAAATCTAGCAACAAAGTTGCYAACACTGTTGGTACCCATTTTGKCAACCACCCCCACATTTATTCTATTGTCGCAAACGTTAAAAATGAAATTTGGAACTGTTTGTAATATGTGTTGTTTATCATCAGCATGGTCTTTAAACCTTAACATTTAGTGCTGCAGCTGCTGATGTTTTCTGTCATAAGCGGAACACTTATAGGGGTGTAGAAATATAACAGCACTCTAAAATTATGGAAACTAAATTTACAAGGGTGTACGATGCCCACAAACTCYCTGACACTTTAAAAAATGCACAACAAATTTGAACATGTTCAAAACTCAAGAAACAAGACTTTGTCTCTATGACTCATGGAAGGGAAAAAGATAATCCCTCYAAACATTTTAGGACTTTCAGAAACTCCCTTCTGAATGCTGTTAAAGTTGTCACAAGCAGCTGTAGTCCAATGAGATGCTGTATGAACAGTGTTTGACAAAACAGAATTTTTATTAAAAAGAAGACTTAAAGGTAAAAAGGGAAGTTAAAATGAAGGACAACAACAGTATATTTAGAGGAACACAAAATTTAAAGGAAGATATAGCTTAACTCAGCATAAACACARAATTAAACACTTATTGTTACAAGCTTTGACAGCTATAGGGAAAATAGGGAAAAAGCCACAATAAAACACAATTCGCCTTTAGTAACAAGTAAGTGGATGGATGTGGCGGAGAGGTTAGGGGAGTCATTCTGTATCAGGAAGGTTGAAGATTTGATCCCCCATTCCAGCCATCTTAGTCGATGTGTCCTGTCTTTCCTACTGATGGTGATCAGAGGGTTTGGCGGTGCCGGTGCATGGCAGCCCCGCCTCTGTTTGTGTGCACCAGGGCAGCTGTGGCTACAATGTAACTTACCACCATCAGTGTGAATGTGCGTGTGAATGGGTGAATGACTGTAGTGTAAAGCATGTTGGAGTCACCATGGTGCTTCATAAAGCACTAAAGTTCAGTCCRTTTATAATAAAGAGTGGTTTTGAAACCATAAATAATCAGAAAAAGTCATGTGTTGCATTTGAGTAAAGCCAACCATGCATTCACTTTACATAGAGCATTGCCAGATGCTAAAATGACTTGATCAATCGCTTCAGATACATTTCAGCAATGTCCACTTTAAGTGTGAGTGTGTGTACACACACACACAGACAGACAGTCTGGTGAATGTCCTCTGTGTAGACACTCAGACAAGAGAATATGATGT
>NW_013952561.1:614952-626017 GCF_001266775.1 Austrofundulus limnaeus | reverse complement strand
TGCTGTTATTGCAAGTATGACTCAGCCCCCTGTGAGCAAAAGGTGAGAATCAGGGCCCCAATGATAACCAACACAAATAGGGAAAGAGAGACAAAAACATGGGGATGCTGAACCCCGCTTGCACTCAACTACATACGCATAACACCGAATAACCACAGCCKAAGCATCCAAACCATTAARTCAGGTGGGTCACATGACCCTCAATGAACAATAGAGCTAATCAAGCCTATTGTTAGGCGATGGCCCTATTTTGCATGTGACTAATCTGTTTGTCCACCATGTGGAGGCAGTGTTTATGAGGCTGACTTCACCTGAAACTCCTCAGACTGAAGAAGTCTCTTGGAGGAGAGATGAAACGTTTCACTAAAGAAGAACCCATCCAGAGGACCTGCTTATTTTTTTCTCTTTGATTATTTCAATTCAGTTTATTTATACAGCACCAGTTTACAAAAACTGTCATCTCGGTGTATTGTACAAAATTATTTACGTACGTATGTTACAMATAGGCCAATTAAAGGTTATCCAAGGAAACCAGCAGATTGCATTGAATATTCACTTTGTAACAATCTCCCATTCTGATCAGCTCATTGTTGAGGATGTGGATGATATGCACAAACCAGAGGCACTCATCATGGAAGCTCAGGGTGGGGTCTGCCGTAACAGGCAGGACCCAAGATGGTGCAAAGATGCCCCGTGGGATGCAAAATACAAGCAGGCAAAGTGTACATGGAACTCTGTAGTAAACTGCTGGAATAGAGTACAGCCTGGTGCCTGGTTCAAATAAACCAGCTACTTACAGATCATGGCTTATTTAGCTGAAACGGCTGAAAAATCTACATCTTAACTGGTACAACTGATTATTTTTTTATGTTGTGTTCAACTACTTAGAACAWGCCATCATTCGTTTTAGATGGAAGATTTTCAGTTCAAGGTTTTTTCCACTCTCAGTGCTTCTAGGAACACTGTTACCCAGAACTCTAAATTAAATTTATCAGAGAAAAAAAATGGAGGTTCAATTGATTATTCTATTCAGTTATATTAAATGCATACACAAGGAAAGAGTAGAACCGAAATAGCTAGTCATCTCATTTTTCCTACAAGTCTGTATTTCACAGGTTCTGCCCCTGATCATATTAAAAAATATATCTATCATGATTGAAAGTAGGTGTTGGTAGATGAACCTAAAGTGCAGGACAGAAACTTGAGGAACTCAAAAGGTATAAATTAAAAGACTTTTAATAACAAAAGCAAAAAATAAATAAATAAATAAATAAATAAATAAAAACTCTCAAAGGTGCACAAGTAAAGAAATCTCCAGAACATAAAACAAGAAGGGCAAACATAAATGGCTGTAGAAAGCATAAAGCACATATGGGGAAATGGAAACATGACACAGCATATAAAGGGACACTAACGAACAGACGATGGGAAACACCTGGGGAGAGACAAGAGGATCAGGTGATCATGGGCGGGGTTGAAGCAGAGACAGACAGAAACAAGATGGATAACACAGGGATCACAGAAAACTCAACAAACAGAAAAAGAAAACTGATAACAAAAGAAAGGAATAGTCTCACAAATAATTTCAAGAACTACAAAATTATTTTCTTATTTTAGGCCCCAATTTGCCATTTTTTATCCTAAATTTTCTTCATGTATCTGAAAAGCAATTTAAACTGATGAGTTCATTCACTTTGTCAATGAAAACAGCACTGGTGAACAACAACAACAACAACAACAACGTAATGAAATAATACAAATAGAAGAAGGGTGTATCCTACCTCTCACACAATGACAGCGGAAGATAAGCAACAGCTCTCTCGCAACCCACAAAGGCAAATGCTGGMAAATAAGATGAATGAATAGATGGGTACATGGGTGTGTAGATAGATGGGTAAATCTATAGATGGGTAAATAAATAGATGGCAAATAAATGGGTGGATAGATAGGTAGATAGGTAGACGGGTGGGTAGATGGATGGATGAGTGGGTAGATAAATAGGTAGATAGACGGATGGGTAAACAAATGGGTGGGTAGATAGACGGTAGATGAAAGAGTAGATTAGATAGATAGATAGATAGATAGATAGATAGATAGATAGATGAAAGGGTGGATAAATAGGTGGGTGAGTAGATAGAATAATAGATAAGCAGATGGTTAGATAGACAAGCAAACAGAGAGTCCATTTAACATTCATAAATGTTTGGCCAAAATGCAAACTTATCTTTATTTTTGGTTTKGAGACAGGGTTTTTGTCTTATTGGCAAAACATGAAAGCATGTGTAAAATACATAAATACATCAAAATATATTTTTTATCTTTTTAAAATTAGTCATAAAATGTGACCCATCACATCGAAATGAGGATAAGGTCTAAAAGTGGTATATAGAGAAGTAGGCAAACATAGTGTTTTGATTAAAACTCTAACAAAAACTGAATTTCTTCAAAATATAACAAAAAAAAACACCTTATCAGTGTTTCATTTGAATGAACTGTACGAAATATAAGCATAAAAAATTTTGAAGCACATTTTTGAGCAGTAGCAATTTTCTCATCAAAATGACATTAAAAAATCCTCATTAAAATGACATAAAATTAGGATTCATACCAAATATTAATGTATTATCATAACCAACAAGACAAATTAGGACATATCTCTGGTTCCGTGTTTATAATATCAAAATTACTCAGGTATCAAAATGTAGCTTTTAAAGCCAGAAATCTGAAAATGTGATCAGGTCATTTTGACCAAATTTGACTTAATCCTTATTTTGATATGATGGGTCACATATAAATATTTTATTGTTTGGTTTATTTAAATCACTTTTCTGTGTTTTACCTGGCATTTCCTCACTAGTTTCCCAGTTCCTCTGCACATCTTACAGCTAATTCCCATCTGCCTAATTAGCTCATCTTCTCCTCATTTCAGTGATCAACTCTTTCTACAAAATACTTCTTGATTTCWTTTGCCATTGTCAGTTCCTGCTATTCTCCTTATGTGTCCTATTGTACCCCAGCATTTCTGCCTCCATTACCATGTGTGCAAGTTGTGTTTTACTAAGTTGGATTATTTTTATTATTGCCAGCTGCTGCAGAAGGCAAYATTTGTGTTGATTTCTGTATTTGTTTGTTTGTTATTCTGGCAAAATATCTCATGAACCGATGAACTGTATTTAAACTTTCAATAAATGACTGTAGGATGTACAGTTACAGCTACTTAACATTAGGAATTAACCCAATTTGAGAAGGCTTCCAGTGAATCAACCTTGGCCAGTCAATGTGATGATAGCATCAACTCAGCCAATTTTAGGTACGAGATGTAATTGTTACTCCTTCCTTTTTTCATCAAAACATGATCTTYGTATGAAAGCCCTGCATGAAAGGCAGAGGGGGATGTTCATGTTTTCATTTCATTGAGTTCGTCCGACTGAGTCTGTATTATTTTGTCTATTTTTACCATGGGGGCTGTCATGGTCATTTATAAAAAACAGTTGTGTTTTAGAAAAATCACGTTTTCATAAAATCTTAATAACAAATATCAGAGCATGCCCACCTTGGAGGTACATTTTATTTATCACGTCAGCAGATGATTGGCTTAAAAGGTCACACAAAATTAAATTCTCTTGTACATAATTTTTTTGTATTTTCAACCATATACAATTATAAGATGTTGTAAATTATTAATGTTTTTTCAGTTTCAGACATTTTTAGAGAGATAAGAAAGGAAATCATTTCTATTTAGCTGTTGTCATTGTAGTGAGAACTGAAAATCTAAAACATTTTTTTTTTCTGAGTTGGCAGCTGTTGCAGATTGACCCCTCTGGCTAAGAGAGTTAACATGCTCAGGTCCAGTGAAGTGCAAACTAGCTGGAAAATATTCTCAAGCTTCATGATAATGCATCATCACGACCGATTCCACACCATGACAGACTTCATATTTCTTGCACAAATGATTATTTTATGTTGTTATTTAAGAGCTTTTGTTAGTCCTACATAAATCTGGACATAAAGAACATACATACAACCTATTTAGCAACACATACTCTGTTGCACTTGAGGAAATCCTTTTCAAATTGAAAGTTTTACAGTTAATGGTGTGCATGCTTAAAATTGCATTACATTGTTGTCTAAATAGTTTCTGGTTTGTTGACATATACTTGATTTGATTTGATCTATTTAAGATTATTAAAAATCAAGCCTGACTCTGCATAATTGCTGTTTTACAGCAGGTTCCTGTTCTGCAGCACATAAAACACTCAGAATTACAGCATCACAATCACATGGTTGGTCTAAAATAAACAATGCTTACATACAGTATGTTTCAACTCCACTGAATACCAAAAATACAATTTTATAAATACCTTTATTTGTAAAATTATTGAAAAGAAAAAGAAATGGAGTTGAATGCTGACCTAGCCTGGCCCTTGCCTTGCTACTCAGTTCTGCTCAGTTTTAGTTTCCCTTCACTGCTCTGTCTGGGACTTCTCCCATAGACAAGGATATCTTCAGGAGAATTTTTGTCCGGGCCAATCAGAGAACAGAACATCAATTTTCTGTGCAGTGTCTGCTTGTAGTTTATTTCACCTGGGCCAATCAGCAAACAGAAGGTGGAGTTTTGAACAATGTTGATTTTCTGCGCAGTGTCTGCTAGTTAGTTTAGCATTCGGCAGTGGAGGAAGTGAATGAAGCCATTCTGTGTTGATAAGGCTTCCAAATTAAATTAAAATTGTCTGACAAAGCCTGCTGCTCTCATTCACAGTCGTCTCGTTTGGCTTGGTACTTTTCTCCTCTCAGTAGAGTTGTTTACAGCGCACGCAATTTCTGGTTAGCTTCTTAGCTTAGCCTCCTTCACAGTGACATACATCGAGGCCAACAATCATTTTAAACTTCAACAGAGGCCACGCTTCTCGCAAGAATCCCTTCTCTACAGAGATTGCAGACCCTCGTACAARATAAAGTGAAGAACAAGGGTCTAGYTTTTACCAGGCTAAGGCTGACCAGACTCATACGATCCTAAAAGAGCAAAATGTCAATGGAGGAGTGCTTTTTTGTGAACCTGTTTTGGATCCACAAAATATCTGGAAAAAATGGCAGCTAGATGGCCATTCTACATCAACATCACATGTGGGGGTGAGGTAGGGGGTAGAGGGTGGTGGGCAAACAGATTCCACATGGAGGAGGTGGCAGCTTGTGAAAGTCAGTATTGAGCAATAGGTCTTGAATTAGTCAGGGTATTTAGCATCACTTTTAACAGTAAAAAAAATAGTTAAAAGTGTATCTGTTCAACAAGAAAATAGTTATGCTATTTAAACTGTAGGTTAGCAGATGAGTGGAACTGTGCCCACCACTGCTGAAATGTAATTTCAACTGAGTTTTTTCAAAAATAAATTTYCCCCCCCCAAAAAAACTTTGACTGATCTCAAATTGCTGTTCTTTTCTGTTTGCTTCCTCATTCCAAAATAATGTCATGTTAAACTCAACAAACGGTGAAGCATCTCCATCACTCTATCACTTCCATTTTTTKCTCAATCCTTATTTGTGTGGCAACATGAATATTGATTGGTGTTTGATTTATGTTAGAGCACTTTATTTGGCCACAGATAACAGCGTCAAGAAGACTTTAGAAGTGTTTCTAGGTATTAGTGTTGAAATTCACTAAGCCGACATCTTCACATTTGTTTCTTACACGATTTGATTAATGGTTCTCCAAAAATATCTGTTCTTTGTTGTAGCAGTGGGCTATTTTCTCTTTGCAAGCAAACACTTTTTTAATTTTTTGCTTCATAGTAGCATTTTGACTTGCTGAACAACTGCTTTGGGATATTATTTTTTTTCCTTTCCCCCCGTTAATTTCTCACCTTGGGTCACCCCTCCACCCCAGACCATCACCTGTTTCGGTTGGAGGCTGCTAAATTTTCTTTTTTAAACCAGCCCACACCCTGAGGAGCAAACCTGTTTATCAGCAAGGAAAGATTGACAGAATTTGTCATTTTCAACACTGTAGCTGATCCTTGCTTCATGTCCACCTGGTTCTGAGACGCCCTCGGGCCACCCCTGCAACAGTACCGGCTCACTTCTTGAAAAAGGAAGAAGCACCGTCCTACAGTTTAACAGCAAATCTACAAGACTGACTGACTGGACGATGAGGTTAGCAGTGACAGAGGAAATGATTCAATCATCGGCTCATGTGGCCATCATGGTTTTATAATTATAATGTAATATTAATACATATTTCATCAACATTATAAGTGCTTTAAAAAATACAAAACACTACTTTTAAAAAGTTAAGAGGAAAACATCTTTAGTGTGCAGCATATAACAACAACAACAACAACAACAACAACACATTAGTCTTATATCGCGCTTTTTGAGACCCTCAAAGACGCTTTACAATTTTCATGCATCATTCATTCACACTCACATTCAAACACTGATGATAGTAAGCTACGTTGTAGCCACAGCTGCCCTGGAGCASGCTATTCTATTTACACTGTTGTTATTTCTATTTTAACTGTATAGATGCTAAATAATGCTCATTGTTCTCTGTGTTCATTTGGTTCTCCAGAGTTTTTATACTTATTTCTTCCTTGTGTGCTCTAATATTTCTTCTTGTATACTTTATGCCCAATGCTTTCTTGAACGATTGCAGCTGTAATAATTGTAGTTTCCCCCCGGGGATCATTAAAGTATTCTGATTCTGATATTGAATCACACTGACTCAAAAGTTGGGTATTTTAGGAAATGTATGAAGTCCTCTTAAAAAAACTGCACTATCATGCACTCCAAGACTTTACTTTTCTCTACTCTCCTTCTGTAATGTCTCCTAAAAGCTCAGCCATTACTCAGCAATTTGACAGGGATGTAAGAGACATTTGGATGTTTTTGGCTRTTTACTTCAATATCAGATATGATGGACTGAAAAAATGGAAGAAAAAAAATCCACCATCTTCTTAGAGGTAAAAACACACTAAGACTTGGTTTCCTCTCTGTTTGTGCTGGCTTAACAAGCCAAAGTATTTTTTTCTAATGAGTGGATGAGGTGAGCTCCACTAGGACAAGACACAATGACTGTGCCACTGCGGCTTTCCATCTGCATGTGTTYATGTGTTCCAGTCTATGAATGGGTTTTCAGAGGGGCTGTTTGGCATTTTGAGCATCACACTCCCCACAACCCCCTAAGGTTCTTGCATTTGAAGATATTACAGAACTGAATGAAAAACATGTAATTGCATTGTGATCAARGATTTTGTGGGATGTCCTTTTGACCTGGTCTGGTCGCAATAACCCTATGACAACTAATAGAAGTGGCCTTTCAAATGTGATTTACACCAAAGTAATCTCAAAGGTTAAACTTTATTTATTTATTTTTTGCTGCATGGGAATCCTTGACTATTTACCGTCTCAAATGAAATGTGAAAGTCAAAGCTGTCTTTCATTGAGCCAATTTGATGCAGCTTCCGTCTGATGAGAATGGGATGTGGGCTGTAGTTGTAGGATATATAATCCATCACAGGAGGGAAATTGCATTCGAGGATTGTCCAGGGACACAGAGATGCAGAATATCTACAAAAACTCCTTCACCTGCAATAGAAGGGGGAAAATAGCAAATATACTATAGATGGGTATTTAAAATTTATAATAAACTGATGAAAGKCAGTTTTTCCACCCTACTGTATTTTGATGTTGTGTGTGTCTTTTATATTATGTACCAAAAACTTAGGATGGAAACATTGCAGAATATTTTAAGCTGCYCAAGAAAGATCACGACAACGGCAAAAGGTTACACATTTCATAAAATAATGAAAAAGCTATACAAATTTGCACAAACAAGAGTTAATACTTGTGAAGAAAACTACTAGAAATTGACTTCAACAAAAGATTTACTTAAAGAAATTTCAAATTAGGACTTCATTAATGATCCACCAAAATAATTAGCATCACTTTACAATAGGCTAACATCATTTTGTTATTTTTATTGGGGCTTATAAATAAGAGAAAAAGCAAAAAAATGCATCACGTTTAAACAAATGGGACACAGTATGACAAGTACTAATCAATCATTCTTTTACTGAATTTTCAGCAACTTAAAATTGAAACTTTTACATTATAGCAATGTTATAACAGAACAGTTTACAGTAAAAAAAACACACAGATAGTGTAAACTTTTAATCACTATTGGAATTACCTGCTGCAGTTTCAAGCACAGAACTCTGCATGTGTTCAGCTACAGAACACAAGTCCAGTTGCTCCGTCTTATTCGGAACGTGTCAACACTAAATTGCTTCGCTCCAAATATAAAATGCTGCACCGGAGAATCCATCAAGAGGAAATATTACATGTTAACGCTGGAGCTAACAAGCAAGTCAGATAATAATTGAACATTTTCAGATTGCACATAAACGTAAGACTCACAAGCTAATAAATATAACATGTATGATTGCTTCCTCAAACAAAGAGCGCTGCTTGTAACATCTGCAAATAACAGGTCATCTCTTATCTGTTACAGTTCATGCTGAAGTCTGAAGGAAGTCCCATTTTAATAAATCACCACACACAAAAAAGGCTCAGGTCAAAAAGATCTAAGATCTGCAGTAGCAATGTAACCCTTATGCTTTCATCCCCACTCCCTGATTCACCCATCTCCCAGCCCCCAGGGGAGGCACATCCCACAGTTTGAAAACCCCTGGATTATACCATTTCACTATACATTGTATGATAAACATCATTGTCAGACATACGTAAACAAAATAATTCAACATMTTAATCTATCAACATTTTAAAAAGAGATTTTTTTCCCTTTAGAAATACTTCATTCACGGGGTAAAACACATTCATCCACTAATGTTTTTTTTTTAACTTTACACAATCCATTTAAAATACTTTTTGTGACAAACTGTCTTGATGCTAAAGATGGAACTGAGAGGACAGTATCTGAGTAAACTGAATAATTTCAGCATTGCAATGATTTAGTTTATGACTAAATTAGTCCACAACATTTGAAGAAAATTTCAAATCATTTGTGTGTCATCTGTTTTCCAGCACACTTAAACTTTCTGAAGTTTTAGCAAGAATACTAAACATACAATTTACAGGGCAGATTTGCAGCAGAATAATTTAACTCTGTACTAATTTGAAGTCGCTAATAAGTTTTTTTTCTTTTTTTCTACAGTCACTAGCCTGTGGGCTATTAGGTGAGTGCAATTAGAATTCTAACTGTTCACTTTATTGGATTTTTCTAATGAGGAGGTCTGATTGCACGTCTGAGCTACTCAGATTTCAAAGTAGCCCCACTCACAGAAATCAAAGTTTTAGTGATTAAATTCCATTATTAATATTAATGATGCTATAATCCAGCAAGAGAATGCAGACTGTAAATCTGGTACTGTGATTAATCCAAAAAAAAGGGCAAAGAGTGTGATTCACACATTTTCAAATCTCAAACTGTTTTTAATTTTAACATTTCTTTTGCGGATTTCTTTTCTAAAACAATGTTGCRCCCAACTCTAATGTAATTTATGCCAATAACCATGTGGTCCAGTCATGTCAATAAACCTCCTAATTTCAGTCTGTCTTGTGTGAGTCTTTCCAGGTTTAAATGGTGTTGTGCTCAAAAAAATAGGCGGTCTTGTGTTTTTCTAAGGAATTGAACAATTGTTCTTTAGATATGAAAGACAATATTTTCAGCTGTTTTTCCCTATTTCAGACGATCCTGGACCACCTGTTTTAATGTTTGCAGGGCAGCAGATATTTTAGACAATACTTTGCTTGTTTTAACAAGCCCAGTTTGGATGAAGGGGTCTGAATCAGGCATTTGCGGTGCTTGATGACAAGTTGACCTTATGACAAGGATTGTTTCTGTCCATGGAGGCAACTAATGATCCAGAGTAGATTCAAAGACCTCAGTAAAAGTGTAGAGTTTGTAGAATTAATACACTCACTTGTAGGTAATTTTCTCTAATGCTGATTATCTTTGCAAGAAACAGAGAAATTTGCTGCATTTATTGTTTTTTTTAAATACCAAATAAGTATAAATTCAACCCTTTTTAAAGGAACAATTATTTTCTACACTTAGCATTTTGCATAATTATGTGACAAGACATTTTTTGACAAATTGCTTCTCATCATTTAGGAGAATATGCAAATGCTTTTAGCAGCTGCACAGACAAGGAGACTCGGCTGGCACATGCATGAGGCTTGTGATAAATCAAATAGAAAATGTCTTGATAACTTTAATGGAGAACAATCAATTAAAAATAACWTTTGATCTTCCCTTTGTGTGATGACAATTCAAGAAAATAACCATTTAAAGTAAAAAAAAATGTAAGTTTTTGTAAGCTAGGTTTAAGCTTTAGGTTTACTTTTAGCACAGGGCTTTGTACTGTGCAATATTTTGAGCTTTTTTTGTTTATCATTGAGAAATTTAGCTGAACACATGCATTGCATCTTTTTGTGTTGAAGACCTTTTTGGCCTTTGAGTAGAGAAGGATGCATTTGTCTCTTACTTTGCTGTAGCCTGAAACAATCCAACGAGATTTAGCCATAAAAACACAGCTTCTGAGAATGGTATTTTCTATTGCACCAGCATTAGGGAGAAAGTTGACAGCTGCTATAAGTCGGGCTCGGCTTTAGGACTTAATGAGYAGTTTTATGGCATCGAAGACAAAGGTTCACAAATTTCAACAAAGGCCTGTAGATGTTACTTCTAAATTATTCAGAAAATGGGGTTTTAGCCACAGCCTATTTTTAAATTCTGTCTATTTTTCATAAAACATGGTATTCATCCAAACTTTAATGGTGCTCAGTTGTTTACTCTGAATATTTAAGACTGCTCTCAGCAAGTGGCTGATTGTGCAACGTTTGTTACTAAAAGCTGGGGTTTTTTTTTTCACTCTAGCCTTTTAAAGTAACAATCAACAAGTTTCTCCTACAGAGAAAYTGCAAGGCATGGGCCGGCAGTTCACTCAGGGGCTGGTGGATTTATAKAACTAAACATCAAGTAGGTCACATTATGATGCAAATCATGCAGCTTGCTGCAAACTTGAAACAATTGCCTTGTAAACTGGTT
>NW_013952561.1:608229-612832 GCF_001266775.1 Austrofundulus limnaeus | reverse complement strand
GGTAAATGTAGTCTGATTGCCCATAACATGACCTGAATAWTACTTTTTTATTTTTATTTATTTATTTTTTGTCGATGTGTAAAACAATAAGCAGCTAAAGTCAGGTTGAGCTGACATGACTTGTGAAATTTTAAATTGCCTTCATATGCTTCAGCAATGAAAACGCTATCAACAACTCAAAAACACTGTGACAAAATAAAACATTAATTACTACTATTATRAAACATACATTTTGCAAAAGGTAACTCAATAATATGTACATCACAGCTCCTGCGGGCCAAAATGTTTTAACTTCATATTTTTCTTTTAATTGCATGCACATACTGTATAACAACACATAACACTCCATTAGTCCAATGAAAATAAATAGTTACTGAGACAGTTAACCATCACTTCTAGCAGGATGTTAACCTGTAACCTGTATAAACAGATGTCTGATGTTGCTGTTTCACATGTTGGCCGGATTTGGCAGAATGTTCCCTCACTGGACGTTCTAACAGGGCACTTTAATTAAGGGGTTTTGGTCTCATTACCTTCCTCCTGGTGCTGTGGCTCAGGTGGCCTTCTGGTGTGACATTTAGACTGTTTACTTCGAACACAAACACAGCAAGGCTAAATAATGGTTCCAAGAGGACAGATGCTACATTCTTTGCAAGAGCCAAACTAATGATTTGGATTTGTGAGGTTGTTAAAAATGTTTATGCGTGTATTGGATTGTGAAAATGACAGAATTTTGTAATGTCATTTGTAAATAATACGACAATTTGCAAGAGCCACGCTTTTAAAATGAATGCCCTAGAATACCTTGAAGGAATGCATTTTGCCCACCGACTATCATGCCAGAGTTTTAGTTGTTCTGATGCTGATAAATGACAGAGTTGTAGCCATTTTGGTCAAAATCTGTAAACAATGTCACACCCAGTCTTGTGATATTACAAGATACCATGCTCAGGATGTTGTTAACTTTCAGCCACTTTCAGTTGTAGATGTTCATCCAGTAATAACTTTTTTTTTCTGTAGAGATTCCAGTATGCCCTGTCTTAATCCTGAGTGGCAGGGAGGAACTAATCATCTTCTGCTGTTCCTGGTACATAAGGCTGAGTGGAACCAGAACTTGGCTCCGAAACATTTACCACCTTATGTCCTTTGACTTCATCTGACAGTCCTTGGGTCTTCTACTCSTTTGTGTCACCTCACTGTATCTTGGAACTCCTGCCTCTTAAAGTCTACATCTACAGACCTAATGATAACCAGCTAAACCAAACAACAACTCAGTCTTGTTATTTTTGCCTGCCACTCTCTAACTGGAACTCTACTTACCTGACAGTCACTCTACTCCTCCTGAAAGTAGAATCCTTTGTCCTCCTCTCCATGCTGCAAACAACAACACAGACAAATAAACAAAAAAACTCTTGAGAAAAAAAAAACATTAAGGGACCACACTCACCATCTCCTATTCTCAGCAGATCCTCCTGCTTTCTCCCTGATGATCAGTTGTAAATACTGAAAATAGATATCTTTTTTACCATTTAATGTCTGGGAATTCCTTGATCTTCAGTGCTCAGCCTCTGGGTCAAAATATTTCTACAGATTGCAGTGTCCAATTACAATGGARTTTGTTTATTTGTTTGTGAAATATTGTGGTAACCGACCATAATGTCTGCCTTCGCTTTTCAGCATCAGTTAATAATTGCTGGACTTAATGCATAACAATGATGACGATAAAATTCATAGGTAATTTGACATTTTTGCACATCATTTCTGCTTATCAGCTTACAACTGTATGGACTTTCTGACATGCCTGGTAATTAGTTAAACTTGTCCTTCCATTGGCTTTACATTCTAATGGATTAGTAATTGTCTAATATGTTTAATTAAGACATCTTGGTGGAGGAAGCATGTACTAGCCATTAATAAAATTATTTCCTGCTGCTGTTTTCTGATTCACTGCCAAGCAGAGGGGTGTTTGCCAAATGTAAGTCCTCACAGTCAGAAATCCCAAATGATCACAAAGGAATATTTCAGCTTGATTTAACAATAATTTAATAACTGATAACTAACTTTTAATTGCTTGACWTGCAGTCTTATGACTCTTACTCTGGTGGTCAAAATAACTTTGAGAAAGTGCCTGGAAACCAGTCATGACCTGCTGTGGGACCCGGTTTTGTTGCTGCTCTACTTGGAATTGATAGTTGTGTTTAGACCAGGTCTTCCATCACAACCCTCAACCTCATTAAAATCATTTACTCTTTCAGCACATTAACAAGCTGAGCCTAAAGAGCTCCAGCTAAGCCAGCAGATGAAGAGAGTAAACTTGACACACTCACGCACTCTCTGTAAAGATTTTGCAGTCATTTGTGTGGGTTTCAATGCAGTACTACCCCCCAACAGCACAGGTGGAGAAAGAAARGGCTCCAGGCTGTGTAATTACTCTGAGTGCTTAATTAAGTTGGGTGCTGAAGTAGTGGGGGGTCACTCACTGTCATATTAAAAGCTGACCTTTGGATCTTTATCATTTGCCTTCAAAAGAAAAAAAAGGTGATAATGTTTTTGACATGATGTGTGTGTGTGTGTTGTTCGTCCATTATCTCATGAACCATTGGAKGAATTTTAAGGAACCACTCAGACAATAATAAATGAATATACAACTACAGCTGATTACCTTTTGCAGTCAATTTAAAATGGCTGCYACAAATGACTTTATTTCAGTCACCTTTAAAAATATTGAGCTAAAATTTGTGTGTTGGTAGCTCAGAGTCATCCCAAATTTGTACCCCAAATTTGTACTCCCTTCACCTATAACTTGCTATAAGATATTACATAAGATTGCACAAACATCATCGGTCACATCTTTATTTGCAACGCATTGTGGGAAGAACCTCGGTGAAATCTATGTTTGCACATAATTCTTTTTTAATTTACRTTTTAGAGTTTGTGTGGCAGGATAAGCATTTGTCTGCTCCCTAACTTTTCTTTGTTAGGAAATCAGAMAATAAGCATTCACATATACAAAGCTAATGAAAGCTAAAGCTGAGGCTCTTTCACAAGACACCTCAGTCTGGACTGTGACATGCTCTGACCACCTGCTCTGCCCACAGAGGCAGCAAGGAGTGTCAAAATCAGCCCCCAGCCCAATGCACCTTAGTCCTGTCGATCATGGTAGTAACAGGACTGGAGTAGAGGTGGGGACTTGGGTCACATGACTTGGACACACGTCAGACTCGAGTCATTAAAATGAAGACGTTTGACTTGACTTGGAATTTTACACCTATGACTTGGGACTTGAATTGGACTTGACCCTGTTTACTTGAAAATAATTGAAATTTATCCCAGAATCTAAAGTTCAAAACACATTATTTAAAAGGTGGGCCCCATAAATTAATTTCACTCATTCCGTATTAACTAAGGTAGACCATCTGTCTATTTTTCACACTCTGTGAGCACTTTCAGCACAACTGCTAAGGATTCCAAGAAGGTCAAGTACTTTGAACTGCCGTCCGATACACAGATACAAACAAGAGTTAGGGCATGTCCCCCCACCCAAAGGCACAGAGCAAAGGCATCTATCGGAGAATACACCTTCACAACCATGCCAAGCCATGGAGGCTCAGCAGCTCTCACATTTACAACTCCATTGTGGACCAAAATCTAGCCAAGTCTAGTTTTAGAACCCACACCRTTCATTTGTGTGAGCCTGACTATAATCTAGTCAATATTTTTCATTTTCATGCACAAGTTCAGACTCTTTCCCCAGGAGAGAGGTGACCTTCCATTTCCTAAAAGCCAGCTTTGGTAAGCTATTAGCAGAGGGCCAAGGCTAAGAAGGCAAACCCATGAAGCTCATCCATCTGACCCACAAGGCCACAAAGATACAACAATGTTGAAAACAACAAAATGTAAATAACTTCCTGGAATTAACCACACTTTTAAAAATCTTAGACTAGACATTGTATAGCAAAAAACTAAGCTGATTAATGTTAAGTAATAAATTGTTTCAGTACCTACAGTAGTTGAAGGGCAATGGAAAATGTTTAAAAGCTGCAAAATGTCAGATTTTATTGGGAAACACATATATATATATATTTTTCAAGATTATTTTGGGCTCTAATTTAATTTTTGTGTTTTGCTACAATGTCTGCTTACAGAGTATAATTATATACATTTAGACAAATTCTCAACAAAATTGCTCTAATTTATGGGTTTCTGCTTTGAGCTAATAATTTATTCTAAAGGTTTGACATAAAAGCGCCTATGATCTGTTAACCTACAGTCAGTTTTAAAGCAACTTCAGCTCTAACTCTGCTCCATTTTTTTTAATTCTAAAACTTTAAGATGAGAAAATTAGAAAGTATGAATCATCCAGTGTGCACCCAGAAGCATCCAATTATGCCCATTAAATATAGTGAACATTTATTTTGAGGTAACTTCCTGTCACGCTGTGACTGCTTTTAAAATCATCTTAAAATTCAAATAAAAATCTTTCCAAATGCTGGCTTATTTTGTTTAAAAATAGAACTCAAGCAGCCTTCACAAATTTGGCAAAACCTGTTTTATTTTGTGTGTGTGTGTGTGTGTGTGTGTGTGTGTGTGTGTGTGTGTGTGT
>NW_013952561.1:606295-608164 GCF_001266775.1 Austrofundulus limnaeus | reverse complement strand
TGTGTGTGTGTGTGTGTGTGTGTGTGTGTGTGTGTGTGTGTGTGTGTGTGTGTGTGTGTGTTTCTTTCTTTTTTCTAGTTTTGAGACATTTTTCAAAGTATGTTTGGGCTCATTATTGTGTTGCAGACTGAATCCTTCAGAAAGTTGTAAACTGCAGGGTGCTGTATGGCTCTGAGTCAGTGCTGTCCAGGTGTCCAACTTCACAGTAGCAAAACATTCCAAGATGCGATTATTTCTGCCATGGTGTTCAATGCTGAGCTCTGCACACCGCCGTTTCCCTCTTCCTCCTTGTTCTTTATTTAAGTGCGCCTTTTACTGCAAGTTTTCTCCAATAGGAATTCACCAACTGTGAAATGTTTGTTTGTCTATGTCAGTATGTTTTGTTTTTCATTCTGAGAAATAGTTTGTCTACTTGACATGGTTTTGCTCATAAGTTCATTTTGGATTTAGATTATTTTGGGATATTATAAAAGCTTTATTGTTTTTTTAAGTTTGATGTCCTGCTTCTTGCAATAATAGTTTCTCTTTTTGTCATAAAAACACTATTTACAACACAAGTGCTTAATTTTCTCAGGCAAAATAATACAATAGCAATATCATCTGCCTGCTTTCTCATGAATCATATTAAAAGACATTAGATGACACCTTAAACTGTCAGTTGGAAATTGTTTCTCTGTCTTTTTTTCTAATTTACATATTCTGATGTGATCTTTCCTTTGTCCTCTAGTTTGGCTATACATACACACTGGCTGTGTCTCAATTCATGGGCTGCATCATTATGAGTGCGTAGCCCACCTGGGCCATGTGGGCCATCCTTTCCAATTTGAGCAGGCTGCATAAAACTGCTGTCAAATGAGACGGTCTAGTCTTCACTTGACACATGTTTTCGTGATCACATGCTACCCCGTTCTCATAGTGATCAGTTTTATATCACGCACGTACAGATAAAATGTGCTGAAAAGTGTTTTCCCATGTTTTGTCACTGGAAAAAAAAACTTCAAAATTAAAACGTTGGACGTAAATAATAAAAATTTGGGTTTAGCTCCTATTCACTACTTGTAGTTGCATTTTATTTAACATCTTATTGCAGCAGAAATTCTAGCAGCTAAGTCATTAAACTTACATTTATAAACAAATTATTTGATGAATTTACAAACTGTGCTGACTTTGTAAACAATTTAAAAATAAATTCACCATTTTTGTTTTTGTTTAGTTTGCTGTGTGTGCATTGAATCCTGGGATATCCATACAAGGAGACTCTGATGCATCCTTGATTTTCAAGATTTTGTGGGCCGCATTCCTCGGCTGCATGAGGAGGAGCCTATCGAACTGGGACAGCACTCGGGCAATGACACATGCAGCTGACAAATGCACACTCATGAGGATGCAGCACACAAATTGAGACACAGCCATTATATATGTGTACATTAAACATGCATCCATTATATGTTACACACTTCTTTCTTTTAGGGTCAGGGAGATCACTGGTACCATATCCAGCAGTCACTGTGTGAGGGGTGGGGTACACCCTGGACAAGTCACAAGTCCATCACAGGGCCACATAGAGACAAACAACCATTCACACTTACTAACACCTAGCAATTTTAAACTTAACAATTAGCCTAACATTCATGTTTTTAGACTGTGGGATGAAACCACACATGCACGGAGAGAACATGCAAACTTCCTCCAGAAAGCTACCCAGCTGGGATTTAATCCAACAACCTTCTTGCTGACTAGATTTTTTAAAACTAATTTTAAATCTTCCCAAAAATCAAATCGTGTGGTGGATAAAATGAGAAATAGATACCTAGGAACTGCGGTAACAACAGCAATGAACAATCTATATTCATGTATTCATATATATAT
>NW_013952561.1:602444-606223 GCF_001266775.1 Austrofundulus limnaeus | reverse complement strand
ATATATATATATATAAATAAATTACAAGCCAAATCTAAGAATCGGTGTTGTCAACAGCAGGCACAAAGCAAAAGAGCACAAAATAAAATAATAATAATAAACCGCTGTGAGCAAACAAGTTCATACTAAAAGCTATGAATGGAACCAGAACGACTTTGCACTTTATTGTAATTTTTTTTTCAGAAAACCAAACTAGAAATGTAATAACATGATTGATGCACGGCTGCTTTTCAGATTGACAGTGTCACTTAATTAGCTTTAGATTGGCTTTGCCCTGATGACTGCTGACCCCTAATATTGTTTGTGTTTACATTCCACTGGTTCACTCAAGGACATCTAATCAAGGACAGAAAGATTGTTTTTGCATCTTTATAAGACTCATAAAAAACATGATTAATAGAAAAGCAATTTGTTCATATGATTGTGAGGGTCTGATCACACTGAATGGACAGAAACTCAGCTGGGCCACAGACTTGATCCAGTAAGACACCAACTTCCTCTCCTGGGTTATGTGAAAACCATTTTAGGTGSTACCTGATGCAAGTTGATAGGCAAAATGCTCATCATACTTCCTGATTGACCTGACAATCTGGGAAAATATTTTTTTCTGAACTAAATCACCAGTGGTGGGCAGCACCAATCAATAAAATAGCTCCACAACTTCTAAAGCATGTACGAATATATTTACATCTGCAACTTCATAACCACTTCTGTCATAGAAAAACTAGCAGAAGATAATTTTAAAGCACAAGTTCAATTTGACACTCACTAGCTGGTCACAATTCATGTACAATGTGCACAACAACCAATTAACAGTGTATGAAACCTTTTAAAAATTCATTCAACCTTTTACAGCTTTATCCTACAGCCATCGATTTCTGGGGATGTGATTTCCTGAAACAGACCTTTGGCTCCTGGTGTAAAAATAAAATAAAAAATAAGTCTTTGAGGATTGCTAGTTCGGCTGCTTCTTTGTCTTTTTCTTTTGTTTGTTGTAGAATTTTCATTAAAGAAGCATCAATGAAGTACTTTTAAAACTGTTTATTGGAAAACTGAAGCGATGCATTCTGGGTACATGACAGATTTGATTTGTGACAGGAAACGAAAGCACGGACTACAGGAAACTATCTTCACTTCAAAATAAGAGCTTGGATTTGAAAGTTTTCCATGTTTTTGCTCCATTTGACCACTAGATGTCAGTCTTCATCAGCATAACATCTTTAAATCATTTCTGCGACTCTAACCCCGTTGGCCAATTGCTTCGACCAATTAAGTCAAGGCTTGAGCTCCAGCATTTAAACTTTATTTTTATTTTTTTTAAATGAGCTCCTATTGTAAAGTAAAATAAATGAATGCATACAACATTTTAGTATGGATTACAAATGTTTACTGTTTTTGCTATTGCCTTCCTGCAATGTAAGCAGACACAAAGCATTGTGGGAAATGAGAACCGTGACCGAAAGCAACAGTCAGCAAGGATGTACCTTATGTATACTATATGTTATTATTAGTATTATTATTATGATGATGATGATGATGATGATGATGATGACTGCAGTTTAACAAAATTACCAAGACTAAACATTTATGCTGAAAATAACAATGAACCATGTCAGATTTTTATTATGAAGTACGTTTAAACTGCCGTGGATGTGTTCATTGGTAAAACAGCAATTCTGCTTGATTTTAAACTCCCATCTTTGCTCTGTCTGGGTTTTCTTCCACTGACATGGATTTCTCCAGTTGAATTTTAACTGAGCCGATCAGTAAACAGAAGGAGGAGTTGTGAACTATGGCATTGATTTTCTGTGCTGTAACCTCCCTCTATTTAAACCCTCACCACCAATGCACTTGCATGCAGTTCGGTCTCAGTCGAATGTGTCTCCATTAGGTTCCAAACGCACTGAACCGCACACAGCCGCACTGTTTCAGAACCTCGTCTCCRGTGGACCTAAAGCCTCTTCACCATGAGCACGGATCTACTCCGTTCAGTTCAGGTTGGGTCGGTTCTGCTCTGCTCAGGTGTTGTGTGCTTTCTTTTCATTGTGTCCTCACTCTGCAGGCTCAGAGACACACCTTAGAAAAGGGGTGAAAGAAGTGAAGTTAGAATAACGAGGAATTCAGACCAAATCTTTGAAGTTCTACTTTAAATAGACTGAATGATTTACATGTGAAAAAGAAAGATTTTAAAGCATGATGTCTCCATTTAAGATGCATGTTTTTGGTGAAACCAGGAGAAAACCTGCACATGCACTAGGAGAACAGGCAAATTTCACGCAGAAAGCTCACAGCTGAGTTTTGAACCTGCAATCTCTGCACTGCAAGGCCTTAACCACTACTACACAGGGCCACCCAGTGTTCATTTACTTTTGATATTTATTGTAACCCCAACCATGTAATAATCAATGTTCAATTCCCTTTTTATTTAAAATATTTAAAGAAGTGTTTGGTGATCATCACTCGAAAACACCTTTTGGATGAGTGACAGAAACACACTCATCAGTAAATCACATTCTAGTAATATTTGGCACCAATATATTAGTTTTTCATCTTGTAGTGTCTTTAGTGTGCAGTATTTGTGTCACCGACTTGCCTTGCTATAAAATAGTCCAAATATAAATGTGTGGTCTAAAAATATTTACAGTACATACTGCTACATATTAACATCAAATATTTTGTAAAGCTCACTGATTTTTTTTCTGAGTCAGAGCTACTTTCAAGCTGCAGTTTATATGACCTGCCTTCGTCATACAGTGAGAAAATGTACACTTAAATGAAATGTCTTACCTTTACATTAGGCGCTGAGGAGAATATATTTCCCATCAGCTTGATGCATATGAAAAGAGATTTTGTTTGCAGCTCAGCTAGAAATGAAAATCTAACTTTCCTTGAAAAGTGCATCATTATCACAAGCAGTGAACAGCAGGCCGTAAAATGAAGATGGCATACAGAAAGCACGCTGTCACTGATCATTTTCCAAGGCTCTGTATTGCATGGCCAACTTCACCGTCTTCCTGCTCTCCCATTGATTTGACCACTGGTGCCTCGGTGGTTTTGTGACAGAGTTTGCGGGAAATGCCACGGGTCTTTAAATCCTGTCGACAGCCTCCTTTGTTTCTTTCTCGGCAAGACACAGAGGCGAACTGAAGAAAGCTTGAGAAGTCACAAAAACATGGATTAAGGTCTCAAAATAGAGTGCAGCACCTGTCACCGAACATTAGCCAGCATGGGCACTCTTGAATCTAGATACACACCGAAATGTCACATGAACTGTTACARCAAAGCTGCTTAAAACAGTGGGTGGCTTTGGCAGCCAAGAAAGAAAATAGACTTTTTTATTTTATTGTCAACAGCTTTATTGTCAACTAAAAATAAATAAAGAAAATTATTTATAGGTTAAAAAATGTGTTGAATATTAGCTCATGTATGTTGGTTTGTCTGTTGAAATGCATCATGAACCAGTTGACTTTTTTTTGGAAACTCTCTGGAAGAAACAACACATACTTTGAGACTTACACAATGTACAAATAATGTGTTGGGGAAGTCCCTAGTTTCTATCAAACCAAACCTTAGCACAGTACCTAACAAGTTGGCTGGCTTCTAACAATGCTTGCATTTGTTAGGTGGCTGTGTAGACTGTCTATGGCTACGTTCACACTGCAGGCAAATCCGACCCAAATCCGATTTTTTTGACCCATCTGACTAATATCCGATTTTTTTATGACAGTCTGAACGCGACAAATCCGATTTTTTCAAATCCGACCCAGGCCGTTTCAGTA
>NW_013952561.1:600617-601613 GCF_001266775.1 Austrofundulus limnaeus | reverse complement strand
AAAAAAAAAAAAAAACACTTGGGGAAATCTGTTTGACTGTTGGCAAAAACCTGAAAATGAACCGGACAGAATTTGACAGAACCTTTAAAAAATAAATATTTAAACATATTCCCTTTTGGAGTCATAATTCAAGATGGCTGCCACAGCCAATTGAGATAAGTAAACTCAAAAATGCCTCTAACTCATTCAGTTTTACAAACAATAAACTTATTGAGCTTTGGAGTGGCAGTACCTGAACATCATTCCTTGTTTTGCAAGATCTTTGCTAAAACCTTGTCAAAACCTATTAGAGTAACTCCTGTTCACACTGTAGGCAAATGTGACCCAAATCCATTTTTTTGCCACATGTGACTAATATCTATTTTATTATGACAGTCTGATCGTGACACAYAGGATTTTTTTCAAGAATAATTGTTCTTTTAATCAGTTCTGTGGTTATTCAGAGAAAGTTAAGGACACAGAATCAAATTCTAAAGATTRTCACTGGCAGATAACGAAGGTGAATGTAATTAGTTTTTAGTAGGTTTTATTTTCTCATTAGCCTGGTGATAAGGTGTCTCTGGCTGGAATTTATGAATGAAGGCCRGTTTACTGTTTGAGAGAGAAAGGAAAAGTTTACATGTACGAGTGGAACACATACATATATGTCCTCTGATAGTTGGAAAATTAAGAATTTTAAGAATGGAGCATTAAGACCTGCAGCGTGAACATAGTCTACATCTGTATATTAGCATATTCGATCATGGACAACTGGGCAGGTGTTAAGACTCTCAGTAGGAAATCATTGGACGTTCATCTACAGCTGACTGACTTTTGGAGTTACCCAAATTAAGAGGAATGCTCAGCACCTAACTGACTATAATAGTCAAATTAAATTGAGTTAAAGTTTGTAGTAATTCTATCCTTTCTCACAATAGGACAATTTAAAAACACAGTCATGAAAAGCAGATGGATATACAGTACATGTTTTTCATGGCATGTTAAAGCTTTTAATAT
>NW_013952561.1:589927-600052 GCF_001266775.1 Austrofundulus limnaeus | reverse complement strand
TATATATATATTCAGTTTCACACTATTTGTGTTTTTGATAAGAGAAATGCTTTTAAATGCTGTGCTTGTTTGCCTGATTTTATTGCTTGTCTATTTCCTCTAAATATTTCTAAATTCACTTGAGGAATCTAGCCACTTTTTCCTTTTCTGTTCTCCATTAATGCAGTGTTCTTATTCCAAGTTGGTACAAACGTTGTATTTTTATTTATATTATCCAAGTTTGTCTCTTTTGTAGACTGTACATTTGATGGGACATTTCCACAGATATATTTTCATAGTATTTTTCAGTAAAATTTAATTTGCAGTTGTAAGCTTTCTTTCTTTCTTTCTTTCTTTCATCTGGCAGCACAACAGCTTAGTGGTTATCACTGATGCCTCGCAGTAAGAAGGGCCTGGTTCAATCCCCAGTTCGGACATGCAATCTTACTGCGTGGATTTTGTATGTTCTCCTTGTGTTGCTATCAGATTACATCAGGTACTCTGGTTTCCTTCAACAGCCCAAAATCATGAAAGTTAGGTTGCCTTCAGGCCTCTGGCCTTCCTTGCTAAATAGATTTGCCTGGTTAAATAAAGGTAAATAAACCTAAGAGATGATGAACATCTATAACAGTACTTCACTTAGGACAGGCAAAATAAGACAGGTTTTGTTTCTAGACTTTGATTTTTGAACTGAAACGCAACACAATCATCAGTTTATTTAAACATCATGTACAACTCATATGCTAACACTTAAAAAATTAGCAAATATACACCTGGAAAAAGTAGCTTAAACAAACTGTAAAAGTTGTTTAAACACACAATAGTTTTTGAAGTTGTCAAAGTGAAATAATATCTCAAAACAAAGGCGGGAACAAGTCACTGTTTAGTAAGTCTCAGGTTTTTATCATCAAGTCCTGAGTCAAATCTCAAGCAAAGACAGTCAAGTCAGATTTAAGTCTCAAGTCAGGACAGCCAACTTTCAAGTCAAGTCCAAAGTCTGAAACTTGGAATGTTAAGCTCTTTCAAGTATTTTTTTTTAACAATGTTGCAGTTATACGTTTTTTTTTTCTTTAAATCAGGTTTATTTGATTTGCTGTGCTGCAGCTCACACACACATACAGGTGTTGAAACTGAAACGCCTGGTTTTAGACCATAACATCCCTTTCAGACAGCTTCCTCTTGCATCCACAGTTAATCCTGTTGGATGTGGTTGGTCCTTCTTGGTGGTATGCTGACATTACAGGTGCTGGTCATAAAATTAGAATATCATGAAAAAGTAGATTTATTTCCGTAATTCCATTTAAAAAGTGAAACTTGTATATTATATTCATACATTACATACAAACTCATATATTTCAAATGTTTATTTTGTTTAATTTTGATGATTACAAATGACAACAAATGAAAATCTCAAATTCAGCATATCAGAAAATTAGAATATTACTGAAGACCAATTAAAACAAAGGATTTATAGAAATGTTGGCCAACTGAAAARTATGAACATGAAAAGTATGAGCATGTACAGCACTCAGTATTTAGTTGGGGCTCCTTTGGCCTGTATTACTGCAGCAATGCGGCRTGGCATGGAGTCGATCAGTCTGTGGCACTGCTCAGGTGTTATGATAGCCCAGGTTGCTCTAATAGTGGCTTTTAGCTCTTCTGAATTGTTGGGTCTGGTGTATTGCATCTTCTTCTTCACAATACCCCATAGATTGTCTATGGGGTTAAGGTCAGGASAGTTTGCTGGCCAATTAAGAACAGGGATACCATGGTCCTTCAASCAGGTACTGGTAGCTTTGGCACTGTGTGCAGGTGCCAAGTCCTGTTGGAAAATGAAATCTGCTTCTCCAAAAAGTTGGTCAGCAGCAGGAAGCATGAAGTGCTCTAAAACTTCCTGGTATGTGGCTGCGTTGACCCTGGACCTCAGAAAACACAATGGACCAACACCAGCAGATGACATGGCACCCCAAACCATCACTGACTGTGGAAACTTTACACTGGACTTCAAGCAACGTGGATGAAGTGCCTCTCTTCTTTTCCTCCAGACTCTGGGACCTTGATTTCCAAAGGAAATGCAAAATTTACTTTCATCAGAGAACATGACTTTGGACCACTCACCAGCAGTCCAGTCCTGTTTCTCTGTAGCCCAGGCAAGACGCTTCTGACGCTGTCTGTGGTTCAAGAGTGGCTTGACACAAGGAATGCGACAGCAGAAACCCATGTCTTTCATACGTCTGTGTGTGGTGGTTCTTGAAGCACTCACTCCAGCTGCAGTCCACTCTTTGTGAATCTCCCCCACATTTTTGAATGGGTTTTGTTTCATAATCCTCTCCAGGGTGCGGTTATCTCTCTTGCTTGTACATTTTTTTCGACCACATCTTTTCCTTCCCTTCGCCTCTCTATTAATGTGCTTGGACACAGAGCTCTGTGAACAGCCAGCCTCTTTAGCGATGACCTTTTGTGTCTTGCCCTCCTTGTGCAAGGTGTCGATGGTCGTCTTTTGGACAACTGTCAAGTCAGCAGTCTTCCCCATGATTGTGTAGCCTATAGAACTAGACTGAAAGACCATTTAAAGGCCTTTGCAGGTGGTTTGAGTTAATTAGCTGATTAGAGTGTGGTACCAGGTGCCATCCATTTTGAACCTTTTCACAAGATTTTAATTTTCTGATATGCTGAATTTGAGATTTTCATTTGTTGTCATTTGTAATCATCAAAATTAAACGAAATAAACATTTGAAATATATGAGTTTGTATGTAATGTATGAATATAATATACAAGTTTCACTTTTTAAATGAAATTACTGAAATAAATCTACTTTTTCATGATATTCTAATTTTATGACCAGCACCTGTAACCTGGATACTGTGGCTCATGATACATCACAAAGACTTCCTGTCTTGGTCACAGATGCTCCAGCAAGACGTGCACCAACAATTTGTCCTCTTTTGAACTCTGGTATATCCCCCATAATGTTGCGTGAATTGCAATATTTTGAGCAAATCTGTGCTCTTACCCTGCTAATTGAACCTTCACACTCTGCTCTTACTGGTGCAATGTGCAATTAATGAAGACTGGCCACCAGGCCAATTTAACCATGAAACCTCCCTCACTAAAATGACAGGTGTTTCAGTTTCATTGTCTAGCCGCTGTATGTAGAGTGTGAAAAACGATGATCTGCCTTTATTAATAAGGAATGAGTGAAATAAATTCACGGGGCCCACTTTATAAATAATGTTTTAAACTTTAGATTTTGGGATAAATTTCAAGTATTTTCAGGTAATCAGGGTCAAGTCCAATTCAAGTCCTGAGTCATTGGTGTAAAAGTCCAAGTCAAGTCACAAGTCTGAACATTTTTTCAAGTTAAGTCTAAATTCTTAATATTAATGACTCAAATCTGACTTGAGTCCAAGTCATGTGATTCGAGTACCCCCTGTCTTAAAATTCCATATGTAATATTTGTAACAATCAACCTTTTAAAATTTGGAGAATTTAGTGACCTTTAGCAGCTGCAGATTACATTTACCATTCAGTTTTCATTGCATAGAATCTGATAGACTGTGTTATTTCGGAGATCAGCATAAAGTGACTGGTGTTTTGTCTGAGCTTTTTTTTTTTTTTTTTCAATTTCCCTCACTGTTTGTTTTTGCTCTCAGTTGCAGTTTAGCTGAACTTAGGTAACTCGGTTTGTTGACTAACAACAGGCTCACATAACTTGTATTTTTTGGAACTGAAACCTGCTGTTTAGCCTTGGAAAATGATTATGTTCTGGACTAAAGTACACACATTTACAGCTTTAACCTAGCGTTTGCAGATCACATGCAGATGTAAGATTGATAAATTGCATTTGATTACCAGTAGTTCAACCCAATGCTGGGGACATCCTTCTGGTTAGAAATATCAAATTATCTTGAAAAAGCAGTAACATGTAACCCTTTAAGTAAAAACTGAACAGAACATTTTCTTTCAAACATGTCAAACAAATTATTTTCCATTCATTGATTTGCTGTTGCTTGTTTGAATTACATAGGCAAAATGAGGGAAACCTTTCTTCTCAGCAATGCTCTCCAGCTTCTCCTGGGGTATCCCAAGGCATGCCCAAGCCCGAGAAGATTCATAATCCTTCCAGCAAGTTCAGGGTCTGCCTCAGGTTCTCCTATCAGTAGATTGTACCTGGAAAAACTCCAAAGAAATGCATCCAGGAGGCATCCGATCAGATGCCGCCTCAGTCGACTCTTCACTGAGGAGGAGCAGCAGGTATACTAAGTCCCCTCTTGATGATAGAGCCTGTCCCTTTATCTCTAAGGCTGAGACCAACCACCCTAAGCAAGAGACCCATTTTAGCTATGTATCCATGATTTTATTCTTTCAGTCCCAAGTGAAAGATGTAAATTAGAACAAAAAATGACAATCTTTTCCCTTCAGCTCAGCTTTTTCTCCAATAAAACAGACTGGACCAATACATGTTTTACTGCAGACAATGTCCAAATTTGTCAATATATTGATTGCTCCATTCCTTCATTCCTTATATATAAGACTCCCAGATATTTGAACTATTTTACATGACACAAAGACTCATTCCTAATCTGGAAGGCACATTTTGAGATCCATGTAGATGTAGAGGGTGGACTCTTAGTAGGATGAAATTCCATGCACATTGAAGTTCATGACTCAGAGATGCCAAAATAACCACTTCATCTGCAAAAACAACAAAAACTGATTCTTGAGATTCCCAAACCTGATGTACTCCTCCATGATTGAACCTGGGATCCTGTTCATAAACCTCACAAACAGGACTAAAGACAAGAAACAACTGTAGTGAACGTCAACCTGCACCAACAAAAGATGAACTTTTCACTGTTGATGAAAACCCAATTTTTGCTTTGGTTATACACAGTCTGAATAGCCATTGAAAGTGATGCTGGCACCCTGTTTTTTTCTGTAGCACCCGCCCCAGCAGAATGCCTTTATGAGCATGTTCATAATCATTGTTTAAATCCACAAACCTGGAAAGTTAAACTCTCATAATCCCTTCAGAAACTCTGTAAGGGTAAAATCTGGATCCACTGCTCGATGACTGAGACGAAAACCACAGATAGAATAAATTGTAGTTTCTAAAACATGATAAATGAACAAGGTACTCTCAGTTATGTCCACTTTAGCTTCATGAAAAAAAAAAAAACATTCTGGACAACTAGAACTTTTTTTTCAGGCCTTGAAGTTATGTTTCTTATTTGCATGGGACTTTAACAYGGTTAGAAATAACACAGGGGTTATTTCACAGGTCTGCTATAATGTTACACAGTGAAACTTCAAAACAGTGTGCTGGATCATTATGTTTTAAACGTGTCTTTACCTCTTTTGCAGCTGTGTTTGAACATGACAAGCAGGCAACACTCAGAAAGACTAAAATTCTAACTGGAGCATTTTTGTCTGTAGTTCACAAACATGCTCACTCATTTCTTTCCCACAAAGAACAATTTATTCTTCACACATTTACTGAAAATTACAGTTTATTGAAAGGGCACAGAAAGGTCAAATAACACAGATACATGTAGCTAGGAGTTACTACTCAGTGCATGGCACATTCTCAGGGAGACGACCCATTGTGAGTCTTTGGCTCTTTGCCTCAGGAGTGTTAAAGGCAGAAAAGAGTGCTGAAATATTAAATGTTGAACAGTTGGCCAGCCAACTTGAGCCTTTGTATTTCAAAATGTGGAGTAAATTAACCTTGCTACAATGAGTGACAAACAATATTCTAAGTTGGGTAGTAGTAATAATAGTAGTAGGAGGAGTACTTTTTATTTGTCAATTGATATACTTGTCACAGGAAACAGTGTAAGACCTCACCAGTGGAAAGTTTTTTTTTCTTAAAAGATCACACATTTAGAAAGCAGTGTCCTTACTCTTCAAAATTCAAATAAGTAAACAACAAATGAACAATTATAAAACAAGTTACCAGTGCCATTGCTACCTTTGAAAAAAACTTCTAAACGCATGCCATTTTACTATGAAGTTTTCAGATGAAAGATTGAGTTTTGTTGACAGTCCCAGTATCTCAGATTCTTCTAACAATGCCAATATGCATATGTCTTTCTGTGTGTATGTGTGTTTAAAAGTGAGTGTGTAAGGTAATGTGTGAATGGGCACACTTTTTTTGTGAAAGTGTGCAAAGTGTGTGCTCTTAGAAACATCCTTCAGGCAATGCAGGCTGCTCTGCGATGACATGCCGTCTGTTCAGTTGTATTTATGTGGCTTTGTCGTTTTGCTGCCGCCGCCCTCTGCATCCCCACTGTTGTGTGAGAGCTTTGTGCCAACATTTTCAGGCTGCACTTGGCTTGTTTGCTGTTGAGTTCAGAAGAAGAGGAAGGGAAAAAAAGTAAGATTCATAATAAGCAAGACAGAGACATTCAGCATTTAACATTTGGCGGTCTGTAACCTAAGGTGGAAGTGTTTTAAAGAGGTTGTTTAAAACGGCTTTTAATAATGATTCTGAAGGTCATATCTCACTGAGCTGTGACAGCTGGAAGATTAGTCTGTAACTCAAAACTGGAGAAATTGTGAGAAAATACATGAATTTTCAGCTGCAGTCTCAGAGAACTCTGAGGGCCTGATCTACTGAAGGTTTGCATGTATAAAAACAAGTGGAAACTTAATAATGTGTGCAAAGCTGACCTACTGACCATGTGCACAGGGGATTGCATCCATCAAATGAGCAAAAATAGCAGGTGCAATCTATTTATCATGTTCCTTCGTGAATATACAGAGTATTTGGTGATTATCAGAATGTGCAATATACTGGCAGGATATGCAAATGTAAACATTTTGAACCAGCAAAATGATTTATCAAACCTTGAACCAACTCCTGTTTTTGCATCTATGTTTARCACATTTTCAAGGCAGGTGCAAACCTGCACAATGTTACAAACAAATGCCTGCTGTCAATGTGGCGAGAAGAAACAAAACCAGTAAATACATATTTTACATTCAGCAATGCCATTTTTGAGCTGCTGGAAAACCTAAAGGCTGATTTGGTGCCAATAACAAATAGAAGCCATGTCATACATTATCTCTCATGGAAAAAAACCCTCATTGCAACACTTCATTCTCTTTCATCTCTTGCACCTAATTACCCTCTGGGATCAATAAAGTATTTTTGAATTGAATAGAATTGAATCTGGATCATGTGTCTCTTTCACCAACAACTCCAGCTCCATGGCTTTGAATTGTTTTTTTTGTTTTTTTTTCTTTTAGGGCTCTCTCTCCCAAACTCTCCAGACAGCCAGCTGCAGACGCAAAATCCTCATTTCACCAGGGCAGTCCGCACCTATTTTGCACTTGTCATCTGTGCTGCAATCTTAGTCGATTATCTGCAACACACCCACCTTTARCATGTGCAATTTTATTTCGTTTGCACAGCAATTCATTTTTTGGGATCCTAGTAGATCAGGCTTGAGCATTTTAAACCAACCAACTGACCATCAAGCTACGTGGCTGCTTTTTGATCGTACTGTTTTTGAAAATCATAGCTTTGTCTGCACAGCTTGTAAAACTGTATTCTTGGTGATGCACATCATTTTGTTGTCTGCCTCCACCCACCTTGTATGTGTCAAAATACAGTTCTAGAACTTTTGAGATTGGTTGCAGATGCCGGTGGCAAATTCAAATGAATTCCAGATGAGTTGGAATTTGCACAAGTTATTACACAATTTTCTTTTATTTTTGAACAAAACTTTGACAGGGCCTCTGTAATACATGTATTGAAGTTAAAAACTCTGCAAAAGTGACAAGAAATCCTGGAGCTGTTCAGTAGGATTTCTTGTGAAAGTCATCTAGACAGAGTGCGGTGGGATAGCATCTTTAGCTACTGCATTTAAATAACACTAAATATTGGTCTGAGCTACTGTTTAGAGCTGCCAAAAAAGTATTAGAAATGAAAACTGTTTTGAAAACTGGTCATATGAAAATAAAATGTCCTTCAGAGGTGGKCTGGGTCATTTTCATCCTCATACAGTTTGAAAATAACCCTTCTAAGCCTAGCAGCAGGACCAGACATTCTTAGGAAAATTATTTTTGTTTTTTCCTTTTCAGCTAAAAAGTTTCAATGAGCTGTTTATCAGAAATCTTCTCAACAGAATGTGTTTAGTCAGGACTTTATAACGCACAGTTGCCTACCAAAAATCTGTACGATGGGTTTCTCTTTGGTTTGTTCTCATTGTTTTTAGAGCTGAAGGCTTGGTCACTTTAAACTGTAATATGGCATGTAAACTACAGAAAAACAGCCTGAGCCGCATTATGTTACAATATAATCACCTAATTAAACACAGCGCTGATGTCACATTCACAGTGAAACTGTGAAAAATAAAGCACTTATAGCTGTCAGCGCACCATGTTTCAAAGGTTAAAATCTTCAGTCTTTGTTTTGACAGAGTTATATAATAAAATTTATTAAAAGATAATCTGAACCATGTTGTGTCATAATATTATAGTTTAGGTGTCTGTACA
Source organism: Austrofundulus limnaeus (assembly GCF_001266775.1). Lineage (NCBI taxonomy): Eukaryota > Metazoa > Chordata > Actinopteri > Cyprinodontiformes > Rivulidae > Austrofundulus > Austrofundulus limnaeus. The sequence continues at coordinate 591,570 of NW_013952561.1, read as the reverse complement.
CTACAATCAGACACAAAAGCAGATATTCTCTGTCACATCTGACAGCTCAACAAAAAATGTCAGCTTGTATTTGCATTCMGAGCACGTAAATTATGTCCGATCACACAAAAGAAAACAAACAAACAAACAAATACAATTTGGTTAACTGGACAACCTGACCAGTTGAAGCAGACCACATGCCATGGAAGCAATCAAGATGGATTACAAATAACAAATCGGAACAGACCCTAAATGTCTGAAAAGTGATTCCTAAAAATATAATTTCATGCATACACAATAAGCCATTTAACAAGAGCACAATGGCAACACATTATGGAAGACAGTAATCTATCTATTACAACAAAAAAAATGTGCCTTTAGAAATAATTTTAAAACATCTGGAGATCATTTGAGTCCCTTTTATTGGGTCTGTTATGCTCTACAATGGGGTTCTGCCCCAGTAAAAGCACTGGTGGACAGGCAACCTAATTTTCTTATTCAACATTATTTAATGCAATTTCTGTACATATTTTCAATGAATGTTACAGTTTAACAAAGTTTGTACTAGCCTCAATTTTCAACAAATGTACCCCTCAGTCTTGTTGTGTTTAAGCAGCTTCTGTTTGGAAGCCGTTACTTCCTCTGATGGAGTCGCATTAAGATGTTGCCTTTGAAAGACTAAATACTATTGATCTTCACCCCAAAGCAACACAATCACTGGATCTAATGATGCATTTAGGCAGCTCTCTTAAAATGTACATGTTGTCAGGAAAATTGGCCGGCATGTTCAATACAACTGAAAACCCAGTGTTATGTGTCACCAAAAGTCATCAGACAGACATTTATTTTAATGTTTGAAACCAGATTATTTTATAATTCACTAATATGTTTGTCTTTAATGCTATACAATGAGTTTTATTTTATTTTTTTTTAACATTTTTGTTACTCCTAAATACTGGGCAAAATGTTGTTGCAATATACATTATTATCAGTTTATCTGACAGTTTGGCTCTATCTTCTGTTTTAACTTAACATTTTACCAACACCTTCAATAGTTTAGGTTGATCTAGTTGTTTATTCTTTTATTATGTTGGCCTTCTTATTAAAGAGTTACAATTATATATACTTTATATTTTTTATTGTGAGCCATCAAAGGTGAAAAGGGATAACGTTTTTGCTTTTAGCTGTGTGTACATTCATGAGTGTGTGCTTATCTGTAGTGTAAGCATTTAATGGGCCATAGAAAAGATTTTTAAGAATCGCTCGGGAAGTAATTGTATATCCATATACAACTGATTACCTTTTGGAGTCAATCCAATTCAAGACTTCCAGACTGCATATATAAATAAAATTCCCTTCTCACCCTCCGYGGGTGGTCTCTTTCATCCTCTGAGCTCAGGTCCTCTACCAGAGGCCTGGGAGCTTGAGGGTTCTGCGCAGTATCTTAGCTGTGCCTAGAACTGCACATTTCTGGACTGAGATGTCGGATGTTGTTCCTGGGATCTGTTTTAGCCACTGCTCCAGTTTGGGGGTGACTGCCCCGAGGGCCCCGATGACCACAGCACCACTGTGGTCTTCACCTTCCAGGTCTTTTCCARTTCCTCTCTGAGGCCCTGGTATTTCTCCAGTTTCTCATGCTCCTTTTTCCTGATGTTGTGGTCACT
>NW_013952561.1:584732-587022 GCF_001266775.1 Austrofundulus limnaeus | reverse complement strand
CAAAGTGACAGATCCTGGTCAGTGGAGGAAGCAAATTTATCCTTCACCAGCTGCAATGGCAGAGCCAGGATGTGGTGTGGCCAAGGGTGGCCTTGACCGCTATGGATTAATATTCGGCCACCCTAATCACACAGAGAAACTTTTTAAACAAAACAAAGTTCACTTGAAATTCTTACATTTATTGTCAAGCCTCACTTTATTCGGTTCTGGTCTCTTCGGTTCTGTTAAGGTGTGTGTGTGTGTGTGTGTGTGTGTGTGTGTGTGTGTGTGTGTGTGTGTGTGTGTGTCCATCTCAGTGTGTCCCTAACTCTGTGGATATGGTTGTGGGTGGATTGTCAGCGGCGGCTTCAGCTGTTGTGGTAAAAAAGTGACAGAAAAAAAATGGCCATTGTGGTTTATCGTCCGGTAATTGAACTTTATTCTTTACCACGGTGCTGTTTATAAATGCTTGTGTAACCGTGGGCACCCAGGTTGTCCAAAACTTCCTGAGATATCTGCTGATTTTAGGACAGAGCTTCATTCAGAGCTCGTCTCCTTCACCTCTCTCCAAGGAAGTGTTTGCTAGTTCTGCCTCTCCCAAGATWGCCAAAAAGGTTTGCACCTCCAGGTCGGACCATGGTTTCATCACTGCTTTTGTCGTGTCACTGTAAGAATCCAAAACAAAAGTGTTTCTCTCCAGGAGGAAGTTTGCAGAATAAGCTTGCATGTGTAACACGTTGCCTCTATCAATCACGGGCTGCTGATGTCAGAAATGGTCTGAGTGCATGGTTGTGCTCTGCTGTAACTGGAATCGGAGACACGTTTGGCCGAGGCTGAATCGAGCAGAACCAAATACAGGCGCGCTGGTGAGGAGGGGGGCTTTAGATGCTGCCACAAACCAAAACAAAAGTTGGTACCTCATTTTTTTTTGCAAGTTATCCAGTTCACAAGAAAACAGACGGAAGGTATTTCCAATTCCCCACTTCACTCTGATGGGACAAAAAATGCAACAGTGGACAAAAACTAGTGAAAGAAGGTGATATAATATTTGAGATGGGATAACTCTTACTTCTAGCTGCAACAGTTTTGATCTCTCACCTAATACGCTTGTGTGAGTTCTTTCCAATGCTACTTTCCTCTCACTTTGAAGTGTTTGGTATTCTCCTCTTTTAGGTGTATGTTTTATTCATCACAGAGAATAACTCTCTTATGGACATTTAAAAGTTTCTGTGTTTGGATAGATACTGAATTTTGGTAAGGACTTGCAGTAAAATAATCATTGGTAGTTACAGCTGAGTCAGCAGCCATTGTGATTTGTACATGTGCCCAACAACATGTATGACAGAGACCTTTTACACTTTAAGGCAAAAATCAGTTTTGACTTTGTGACTCATGCCCAGTTTGCTTTTCACAGGAATTAGTTGGGAGATTTATTTTTCTTATAATTGCTGTAAAAACTCAGGCTTCTTGAGGAAACACTGTATCTCCTTACTGTTGTGTTGTCTATGTATCCTATGCATATTTTTGAAGTTTTTGCCAACATGAACTCTTTTTTTGTGTTCTTTCCACCTCTAGTCAGTAAAAGAAGACATCTGCACATCCTGAGCCTGGATTTTCTGAAAATAGGCAACAGTATTGCTTTCTTGAATCAATAACTTTTTAGTAGTTGGCATTTTATATATACATTATACTGTTTTTCATCAAAATAAATTGTATTTTAATTTGTATAAAATGGACTTTAAATACATTTTGATATTTATGACTCTACCAGACTAAGATGTAACAGGTTGAAAACAAAATAGATTTTATGGATTGAGTGTTTTAATTAACTGTTAATAACAAATTCAACTGAGATATATAGTGTGTTTGATATTACATTTTTTTGACAGTTACATGAAGACTTTTGAATTCTGTAAAACCTTAAAGCACCCTATTCAAAAAATACACAAAAAATATTTTTATTTAGATAAATTGTAGTCACGTTGACTGTTAAATGCATCATACTACCCTGGTAAAAAAAACAGCCACTTGTTCTTCGCAGTGCAGAGAAACTAGAATTGAATGGAACTGCATAGGAAGGCAAGGGCCAGGCTAGCATTTTGCAAAAAGGGAATGTTCTTACTGTATATCAGAAATTCAAATCCAATAAATAAAAATGACAGATTCCACAATAGGCACCAAAGACTAAAAACTCCTAATGACAACTCAATTACAACTCAAAAATTTTTTGTTATTTAAAGAAATTTGACCCCCAAAAAAAATCAGTGGTCAGACAAAGCTCTGGTCTACGGGTCTGACCTGTAATTCAGAT
>NW_013952561.1:583573-584696 GCF_001266775.1 Austrofundulus limnaeus | reverse complement strand
TGTGTGTGTGTGTGTGTTGTGAACAAAAACAAAGTGCAAAAAAAAAGAGAGAGAGAAAATAATAAAGGGAAAAGAAAATGTGAACATCAAGCGAAAAGCCTCTCAGGTTTTGGGTCTCATAAATCGAACACGAGGACACATAATGAAGGTAGAGTGACAGAAATGAGGAGCACCTTAATGCAGATTGATCCACAGAGACCAGAATGCAAATCACCACTAATTACATTGTTTACCACACCATGAATGGCAACGGCTGTGCATAAGGGATGCTAACACACACCAGGAAATAAGTCAGTTTTAGTTTTGGTGCAGTAACCTGATCTGGATATTTTCTGATGTAGGAAAAAACAAAATAAACAAAACCAAATAAATAAATAAATAAAAACAATACCTAAATAGAGAAAAATTGCCAAGAAGTTATTCTACGTGTCAGCTTTACACAAAGTGTAAATCATTTCTGCTATATTTGCTCACAAAAACAAATGTCTCTTCAGAATTCTATTTATTGCTAGTCTTGCTTCTGAAGCTCATATAACAAAACAGAAGCCGCCTTCAGGGAACTGATCGCTTTTGATGCCACTAAACTTCTTGTGCTGCTTTGAGTACATAACCCGCCACACTGTCAAACTACATAGCAAACAATATAATTATCGGAGCTCTCATTGATTTTTTTTCTTTCATTGGATTCAAAACAAGCCAGTGATATCAAATACGTTCATTTGATCTTGTTCAGAGTACTTTTTTAATTCTTGTACAAATAGTCTGCATGTCAAAGATGGATGTCTGCCATTTGGAATGGCAGTGTCTCAGTTACACGGCACTGCACTGCTCTGAAATGAGATGCATTGTTTTGCTGTACCATCTGCCACCACCAAACAGGTGCGACTCAATCCACTAATAGAATGAACGAGGTCATTCTGCACGGACTTCTGGCAGGTCATAGCAGATCACACGCTGTAGGTGACATTGACTTATTCAATATTAGATTTTAGTAGTTGTGTAGCCTTCAGATATGTTCTTTTTTATATAGGTTAAGTGCCTTTCTTGCTGTCTCCCAACATGATTTTTTTTATTTTAATTCAATTTTTATTTATTTATTTATTTATTTATTTATTTATTTATT
>NW_013952561.1:580867-583458 GCF_001266775.1 Austrofundulus limnaeus | reverse complement strand
GATAAATAAATTAATAAAAACAATTGTGTAATCCTGAAACAAAACAAACAAAACAATTATTTTTTTCTAAATAAATATCACAGATTCTTCGAAAGATTTTATAAATTATCTCTTCTTTCTCACTTTCTTTGTGCATGTACTGTCAAAGTGTGGACATTTGCACATGTGACTTCTGAGTTTTCAACCAGTTGTGATTTGAGAGTTTGTGCAATAGGGTTTGTATATTTGCACAGCGGTTGCACTCTTTAGGACTTGCTTGTTAGTCTGCAGTTGTCTTTTCTTTTTGCTGACTTTGGTGATTGTCAATGTCCGGTTGTCAAAGGCCACTGGTAGGGATTTTGTATTTTTCAGTGGTATTGGTTCTTCTCAYTGGATTGTTGCAGGTTTGTGTTAGGGTTTTGTGTTTTGTGTTGTTCATGGAGTTTCTTTAGGAAATTTCTACTTAGATTTATTATCAAAACATATTACAGCTATTCTTATGATCAATGTTAGTTTCTGTCACCACATTTAGCCTCATTTTTCACTACTGGTCCTGTAAGTACTACTTGTTATTGGTGAAAATCACAACTGCCATTCCATATTTTTTGCAGATTGTTCTGTGCAATTGCCTTTTCATGAATCAGCAGAAATGATCCTGTAAATTGTGCACCCCCACACCAACAATGTTATATTCTGTGTTGTTTCCATATTTTTTTCTTTAACCTTTTATTCCCACTTCTTTCTTCATCTAAGTGTATTTCTTGTCATTACATGCCATTAATAACACATTAGTTTATATACTTTTATACAACATCCAACTTATTTTAAAAGTTTTGGGTTTAGTTTTTATAATGTAAACAAMTAGGACTGGGTTAAGAATGTACAAAATTGAACTAACTTGCTGAATCTCTGGTTTCTTCTTACTTTCTTCATCTGTTCCCTTCGTCTGATTCTGAAAACATTCACCTGCAGTCTGAAAGAAGAGAATTAGAGTACAGAACACACGTGTTAACTTCCTTTGTATTTAGTGAAAACAAGTCAAGTTACCAACTGCAGATCAGCAATTAGTGCATTGTTTATTAATGCTTTTCACTACTAAAGTGAACCAATTTCTCTGTAAAACTGAAATGCCTATGTAGAACAGTTTGAGGAAATAAAAATAGTTGAAGTCTTTGAAATAATTTCAAATGATCAAGGTAAAGTAATACACTTGAGGACGGGTTGAAATTGCAATTATACTGGGCTTCAAATACTTTAAATCCTCATGTCATCAAGCCACAACAAACATTATTCTTTAAGCCCTGTTGCCAGTTTTATAGTGACAAAGTTCATGAATTACTTTATTTTTATTACTGTTAGAATATTTACTAGTGGGATGTAGTGCACCTGCTGTACACGATAATAATTAGATCAATTTAATCACATGAAATGTTTAGTCACTTCCACAGAAGATGAGTACACAGATGTTCCACAGCACCTAGAGACAAGCTCGAGGCTAATGCAATCATGATCATCAAAAGTAAATCATTCTTTTCTTTTCAGCACACTGATCCCATTTTAATGTCAAGCTGAGTAATGGACTTTAGGTTATACATTCAAACAAGGAAATGTCATGAAAAAGTCTCTGGTTCAAATACAGTATATCCATCCCCTATAATGTATCAGCATGCCATTTCTTCTTGCTGCAAAATGTGTACAGTGTAGTGCTGCTGAAATGTAATTTATTGTTTGTCAATGTACAATGGTTTCTGCACATTTTAGGAGTAATCCTTCTATTAGAATTTCAACGTGGAGTTGTTTCATCTTTAGGCAACATCCTGTATCCCTCTCTGTTTCCTGTCTTACGTCTGTAATAGCTCTTCATAGCCACTAGCCAAAAAGCCCTCATGGACTCTTTTCACTTCATCTTCTTCCTTCAGATCATTTTTTATCTCTGCAAATGCCTCTTTTAGATGCTTTTTGATAACTGACTGCTCCTAGTTCGCAAGATCAAGTTTGAGCCTGCAAAGTACCCTGGTAAAAATTTAAATACAAAAGGTCAGTGACTGTTTTTCCATCTTGTTTCTCAACAGCTGCTTTCAGAGAGTGAGCAAAGCACAAGTGAGCTTTTCGATGCTGAGTGTGAATTTCAAAAAATTGTATCTTCACTGCAGCCACATTACCTGCAGATTTGATGCAATGCTTAAGTCATCACTGGTTGGGATTAAATATTTTACCACAATTTCTCAAGCTTTTATCATTTTAACAAAGGATTTTAACATTGAAAAATCAATGACTATTTATTCACAGACATTTAATGTACTTTTTAAAATGCATTTTTGTTTTATATGTTTCCATTTTATCTTATACTGTAATATTTATCATAAACTTTTACCATATTTGAGTTGGAGAAATGCAACTGAATTCCAATGTGCCTGTGATATAATATATCTGTGCAAATTAAAATACATTCTATTCTATTCTATTCTATTCTATTCTATTCTATTCTTCAAAACACACATTTTCAAAGAATTGCTGATTTTCTCCATTTGCGTTTTGACATGTCAGTGGTTTAGAACCCAATATTTTTTAATAGTCTTCAATAAGAAAGAAACAATAAAAAACTAAATGAT
>NW_013952561.1:578321-580252 GCF_001266775.1 Austrofundulus limnaeus | reverse complement strand
TATATATATAAAGCTTGACCTCATAAAAGTCTGTTATTGGAAATAGTTTTGCCAAAGGCAAACTTCCTAAACAATTAGTTTCAAGTTTTCAAAATAATTAGTCAACTGGAAACACTTGAAGGTAAGGTGATCTATCTGATTTCTGATTAAAAAATCATGAATTTCCTGAATAGATGAAGGTCATGAACACCAGCCCTGTGTCACATAAGTCATTACATTTTAATTCCTCCAAAAGCTCACCTTCTCCATTTGGCAGTCTCTGACGCCGCCACTTTCTCTCCTCGTTAYGCCAATGTTCATGGGTGATTTAGTGGCTGTGACAATTCTCTGAACTTTGGAGATATCCTGTAGGTGAAAACAAAAGGTTTTGATTTAGAGTTCAACACAAAAGTCATGTAAAATGCAGGAGAGACTGTCTGGCTTTGGAAACGTGAGCAATTTTGATTCCAACTTTGTGACTTTTCTGTGTTATACTTGATATTTAAACGAATTAAAACCAAGTAAAAGCCAGTTTTGCATGGTCATCAGTACAAAACAAAGACACATTAAGATGTTCAGAATGCTTTTAATTTTGCATATACTGTAGTTGGATATGCACTAATCATTTTAATCCTGATGATGGTAAACTAATGGCACTGATTGTTGAATACATTTCTATCTGTGCATGACATAGAATTAGGAATGACTAAGTAAATTAGTTTGTATTAATACAACAGTTTATATACAGTACCTTTGTCATTTATATTTCTAAACAACACAAACAGCAATATTAATGTTAGTCCATAGCTACCAGGTTTTTGAACACTAAATAAAAGACTCACACAAGAGTGGTGCCACTTGAAGTTTATGTAACTTGGCCATTCAGTATGGAGCAAGTCTAAATATGTTCATTGGTCAGCTTTGTCTAAAATCAGAGCACACAATATTTACACAAGCCACATTTGTAAGCACCCCTTTACGATCTTAGAGCTATTTCTAATACTTGTCTCCAAAGTAACAGTTTTGGTAAATATGCAATGTCATAAATGAAGCACCCAACTGCAGARAAAAGAGAAGGAAGGAAGGTAACACAGTTCAAGGGAGCAAATTATGATCCATCCATGAGCAAAACAAATCACAGGGTTGGCCTGGGGCTCGAGAAACAGGCTGAGCAGAGATGAATGCATGGCTCAGGATCCAGCACAGCAGTGAAGGTGGTCAGCCTTGGGGGTTGTCTAGGGCAAAGAATAGACCCTTCAGAAGATCTTCCAGACTGAAGGTGGGTCTTGTGGATCAGACTATAGGCAAAGAGCCCTTGGGGATTTGACCAGGAGGCCAGCAACATTGGAAACAATCAGGTGGTTTACTGGAATGAAGACAGGACTGAAGCAGTTGAGTCTGACAGGTATGGACCTCAGGGCAGCTTAAGCATCTGGAGAAGCACCCACCTGGGCCCGCTTCTTGGCTAAAGCAGGCAGAGACAGGTCCATTGAAACACCCTGTGATGGCTGGCACTAAAGCGGCTAGATGTGCACTCTTATGGACCCCTAAAGAACTTGCTGTGGAGGAGGGAGACCCCTGGAACTACTTGAAAGCTTTCCAAGGAGGCGGTGTGTCTCCTAAAACCCCTCAAGGAAGAAAACCTTTTTCTATTATAGGATAAGAACCTCATACGTGGCCACAGTAGGAGGGATTGAATTTCAAGGTAACATAATCTGGTAAGGACTCTAGAACAGATGATGGAATAAAAACATGGAATCAATATGTGCTTTTTAAAGGTAAGATAAAAAAATATGCAGACCGTTGGATGTTTAAATAAGGTAAGAGAAGCAAAACGCTATTTAGTCCAGTCATTGTTTGAATTATATATGAGCTAGTATACACATTTTTCCATCAACTTACTCACGTCCCAAGTTACCTGCCCACACACACACACACACACACACACACAC
>NW_013952561.1:575917-578271 GCF_001266775.1 Austrofundulus limnaeus | reverse complement strand
CACACACACACACACACACACACACACACACACACACACACACACAGTTACACATGATGCATGTCTAAACAAACACAGATCATCTGTGAGTCATCACTTTGAGATTTACTTTTGTTAGATCCTGCTCTGACAGATTATGACATTTCACTTAAGTAACAAATAGGAAAGACGGTAATGCTGAGAGAGGAGTGGGAGGAAAACGAGATGGACAATCAGAGATAAAAAGATTCTCTCAGGAGTTGGTGGAATAATCTATTTCACTAGTAGCTAAAATCMTGTCCAGATAAAATTTCTGACTCCTTCAAGGTTGAATAATTTATACCAGTTATGCAAGAATCGCTCTATTGTACAGTAAAAAAAAAGAAGTAAAATATTGTTTTTCATGTGTTGCATGACAAGGTTTAGCCTTTTATAATGTAAAAATAAACTACATATCAATAGTTTGGTTAGGGTTATTGTTACTGGGGATGGATAAAGAACCCAGATGAGCAGGGGGCTCATAARTGGGTCCATTGATCGCTTCAAACCTTCATGTCCCTTGGATGAAGGATACAATAGTTTGACCARTAGTTTAGATGAACCCACCTGGAAACTCTTTCCCAGGAATTAAAGCCACTTGAGAAAATTCTGATTGTAAACACATTCATGGGTCTCACTATAACATCTAAAGGCGGTTTGGAAGCTGGCTTTTAAAACTGCTTTTAAACATTGTCATGAGATCTTACATTTAAAATGACACAGTCAATAAGATAAAATCCCTTCAAACCAACTAYATTTATTTTACCAGCTTTGTGTCAAAGTGAGTCATTGCTGTGTCAAACTTAAGAGGCACAAAAAAAATCTTTGGCATCCCTATTGCATCACAAGACATACAGAGTTATTGTACAGCAGTAGTTCATCTGTCTTATCTGTCTACAAAACATCTTTTCAGCAGCCTTTCTGGTTTGGTAATGCGTTCTTCAAATGGCAGATGGCAATAAGACTTTTGCAAAGCAATAGATTTCTCTTCGCAACCTGAACACCATGATTCTTCAGTGTTTTCTTGATGTTAGAGCTAAAATTTATCAGAACCTTATCTAAACCGGCCAAGTTTTTTTTATAATTATTCAGAAGAAGAAGAAAGTAAAGAAGGTTTTGTGACAATCCAGACAATCGTACACCTCATTGTTGAGTATKTTTGCTTTTTCAGCACTCTTAGCAAGAGTAGAATAAGAATAACAACAACTTTATCTACAAAACAGTAGCTAATCTCAGAGTTTCAAATTATTTTACCACTCACAACAATTTTAACTCAGTATCTTAATCAATAACTGACTCCCTTTAATTTGTTGCTATGTTTGTGTAACTATTATTTTTGAACTTAGCAYTCCAAAATGTGTCATGTTTATGAAGGATTTTAGGTGTTTCACAATTGTTTTGGCACAAGTTAATTTTCTATTTTTTATACCAAGATCTATTGTGCAAATAAATGTCATTCCTTTTTTGCAAACAGGCTGACTAAATGTTATGTAAATTAGTCCTCTCAAAGTTATACAGAGGTTGGTTCTGCCTGTTTCGATTTTGCTACTGATTACAGCAAATGCCCTCTATTTGGCACTCAGAAATTTGAAAGTTTGACCTTTTAAAATACATTCAATTGACAATTTTTAAATTATTCACTTCTAATTAAATCCAAACTACATGTTACTCTAGGAGTAAATATAAAAAGTCAGATTTTTGAGTTTTGAACAGTGATTTTAAATATAATATACAAAGCTGCACAACTGAGCTCTAAACAGAGGTATGAGTGTGAAAAGGTTTTACTCTAAAATGTTTTGACATTTTTAGAATGCTCCCAYATGCAGTTTGAGTCATATTTTTTCACACACCTTTAGGCACAGAAATATAACAATCCTGTGTATTATGTTTGARTCAGACAAGTTATTTTTTCTGCCCACCTTTTTGGGGGTTATTTTTTATAAATAGGAGCCCAAAATTTAGAGGACTGAGACACTGATAAACAAGTGCTTCTTTTTTAAGTATCTTTGTTCTTCAGCCAGTTTTCCGCAAAAGGGTACAGTTAAACTGGGTCAGAAGTGGCCTCTTGAGAGCATGAAGTAAGATAGCTGCAAGATGAACAGAGGCAGTCTCACCCTGTCACTGTCAAACACCATTCCTACTGTGTCAGCTGAAGTAACAACCTTTTAGCATATTCAGTGGAATTGGCTTTACTTGCAGAAGTGACCGCTTTTTAGCCATTTCATACATAATTTCCAAACTTTTGACAGAATCTGTCTCAATCAGCCACATTTTCTAGAAAAGCTGTGGAGGGGAAAAAAGGAGGCATTTTACATGTCGTTTCTTTTTATTTATTT
>NW_013952561.1:571416-574338 GCF_001266775.1 Austrofundulus limnaeus | reverse complement strand
TATGACATGTGCTCCTATTTTAAAAAAATATTAATCTCAAACAATAACAAACCAAATAATAAAACAAAACAAAATAATCAACTTCTCAAACAGTGACTCATACAAATACAAATTCAACATTTTCCTRTTTATTTAACAATTTTGCTTTGATCATTTCTTTAAAGGAATTAATTGACCCACTGCTTTTATAATCATTTTCCAGATTAGTCTAGTGTTTTACAGCAGCCAGCTCACGTTGCCATACCAGGACAGCTGAAAAGACCTGTTATTTCCCCTCTGTGGGATAAATACAATATATATATTCTCCACCTTTTGCACCAAATTAATCTGAGGAGTTGATCAGCCCTATTGCTTAATTTATATTCTAAATTTTTCTTCGTAAGGAAGACTATCAAATGGCTTCACCAAAATCCGGTCCACAACATTATGTGCAGCTTGCTACCTAGCTAGCTCGCTAGCTGGGACTGGTGTGAGGCTAGTGTGAAGTGTGTCCACCTGTGAGTGCTTTGTGATGGTGAATAGGCTCAGCAGCAGCCGAAGAAGTCAGAAAGAGTGATAGAAGTGAGAAAGAGTGATAAAAGTCAGTCTCCAAACATAAGCAGCTACAAAAATAAATAAATAAATAAATAAATAAATAAATAAATAAATAAACACCAGATATAGAAGCTCGATTTGTTGCTAGTCGTTTTTAACAAAGACAATGCTGCTAAAAGGATTACTAAAGTCTCCAGTTCAACTCAGAACAGAATGAAACTAAAAAAAAATGCTCCTACGGATGTTTACACCAAAAGATTGCTGATTCGCTCATTTCGTTGTCAATCAAAAAGAGACTCAGCCTCCGACATATCATCCAATCATCATGCAGAAGCTGAGTGTCTGGGCCAGCCGAGGCCAGCCCCCTGCCCCATAGACCCCCAGGGACGCTGAGCGTCCGTGGGCGGGACAAAGCCCAGTATTTATCCAGTGACTCGTCTCATTTCGCWGCACTTTTTGCTTTGCTGTTGAAGTCTGTGAAAGCTCAACATCTGCACTGTTTGAAACACTGTGAAGCTGCAGGAATGAGTGAGAGGAAAGCAGCRTCATTACCAGTGATAATAAGCTGATACTGAACAAAAGTTGAGTGCATTGTAGCACATATTTAATCAATGAGATGTACTCACAACAGTATTTATTTGATCTTTTCATTTTTTACATTTTAGAGGAAGCTGAGCTTCCCTTGCAGTCTTAGAACAATCACCTCTGATGCATATCAACTCATGCATGATGTGACTTTCCTAGGCTAAAGTATAAAGGGTCCAGCATGGTCAATTGGCAGCCAACTAGTTGATGTGTGATCATGTGGTGGTAGGAGKTTCATTTCCCCACACACCTTTCATAGCTCATGAGCCACACGGGGCAGATCTCCAGCTAAAACCCTCCCACTTCTGTACACATCACAGCACAGGTTYCTTCCTGCTGGGATCTACACTCCAATATCTACTGTTACTTGGGCCACAAAACTGTCATTGATAAAGCACCACACTTTGACAGATGGACTACTCGGGGAACAATGGGTGTACAATCCCAGTCAGGGAGTTTTTGCCAGTTTGACTATCTTTATAAAGCCCCATCTTCTTTGTCCAGTCTCACTCTATTCGGCTCATGTCTGTTCCATTTGTCAGTGTGTACCTCACTCTATGGGTGTGATTTTGGGTGGATAATCAGCACATGGTTTAAAACAGTTKTGGTTTTATTGTCTGGTAGTCTCACCTTTTTTTTAATTTGGCACTGGTTATACTGTACGTGCACATGTGACTGTAGGTGGCCAGTTGATTTGAAATTTCCCAATTTAGCTGCTCATTTAAGATTGCTCCATTAAGCTTAAGCTGTATGCACACGTCTGTTGCGCTTTTATCCCGGAAAAGTTTGTTGGAGGARTTGGCAAGTTTTGCATCGGCTCAGTTGATTCATGGGCGGCAGTCTGCTACCATCAAAATAGTTCGTATGCAATACTCTGTGTCACCTGTTTGGAACCACTATCAAGGTGGTTCTGAAAGTGTTTTGAGACACATTTGGTTCAGGCTGAACGGAGGAGGCCTGCGTACTTGGKTACGTCTGTGGAGATGGGGCTTAACCAGTTGGCTTCTGGAAGGGAAATAGTTGAAGCAAAAATGCTGCCATTGTTTTTTGTGCTTTTCAGCATAAACAAAGTTTGGGTCAGGCCTTGTGTCAACATGGGGCAAAACACAAAGCTGAGAACAAAATGATGCAATTTTCGTCAGGCAACGTCAATGACAGCAAATTTTGCAGGTTCAGATGTACCATGCCCRGGGTTTCAATCAATGTTAACTTCTCCTTTTTTCAGTTTGTGTTGGTAGTCTTTAACTTTGTTTTCTTAAGTCTCCAGTTTGGTTCCTGATCAGTTTTTATTCCTCCATCATTTTTCATTGGCAACCAGTTRTATAGTCTCTGAGCTTGAATGTAAAAAACAAGATACATGCCCTTTYAAACCAATTTACATGATCTAATACAAAATAACCAAGAAGATATATGGTCCAAAAATTACTTTGCTTCCAAGTTAATGTGCAGAATGTGGCCATGTGGTCATTAAAGAGTGAAGTTCTTGACTTGTGTCACCTCAAATGCAGGTCATGTGGCTCTTTTGAGCCCAGTAAGTGCAAGTGGCTTTTTTTCCCTTGCTTAATTTGAGATAAATTTGGCCGTGATTTAAATGAGGTCTGACCCACCTCCACATGCACAGGCAGAGTGGACAGATGGAGCACCACAGTAACTTTTACAGTGGGGGCTAACTAGGATTTATCAGACAGCCTGTCAAAGTAGCAAATGCTCACATGTGAAGTGGTGCTATTTGTATGCTAATGAAGTAGAAAGTAATATCTTTATTAGCATAAAATTCAACCTACACCTTCCTTGCATTTAATT